>NC_059268.1:18394183-18411683 GCF_017591435.1 Portunus trituberculatus | reverse complement strand
ATACAGCACCCATACTTCACTGATACCTCGCCTCTCACCCAAAACCTACAATTCCCCACACGCCCCAAACTTGTCTGCCCGGGGAAGGAGGTGGTCGGTTAAAATAGTGAAGACTGTGGCCATTAATCTTTTGAACTCCATAAACTCTTCTTAATGTAAATAAAATGGTCTAAATCACACTCAAAACTCACGGTAAAAATGCGTCTTAGTACTGAATGGTTAATTAATGATTCTGAGCGACAGAGGATTAGATGAAAGAATGCCTCAAGATTGAAACATCTGGAAAAGACTCATTAGAAACGGCGATCCAGAAAAGCGATTAAACTGAGAAGAAAAGGAAAAAAAAAATAAAAGAAAAAAGTAGATGTTTTTTATTTTTATTTATACCATGTGGGCTTTTCACGGGGATTTATGGGTTAAAGGAGGTACGTTTTGGGGGTACCTCATATCTGAAAACCCACCCGCTAGGAAGTCGTCACCCGGAGTAAAGGAAGCCCTATCTACACTGAGACCGTGGCCAGGATTCGAACTCGCGCGCTTGGAGACCCCTCGGACCCCAAAGTGTGCGTGGTTCCACTGTTCTAATGGTGCTGTGTGAGGCGGTGTGATAGCGTCGCGTGCAGTATTATGAGGGTTGAGTGTCTCTTTCAAGGGGTGCTTCCACAGAAACTACTACCTTTTTTTATAGGAATTCCTGGATAAAGAAACGTAAGTCATGGAGTGAGTTTATTATGACTCGTGGTGAAATAATATGAGATGTCGGATCCATCCCTTCCTTCGCTTTTTTCTCCTCCTTCTCGTATTTCTCCTCTAGTACTATTCTCATTCCTCCTCCCCCTCAAGCTTTCTCCTCCCCGTCTCTCGCTGTGTTGGCCTCCTCTTTCGAGTATTGAAATCTCTGCCCACTTGAATTTTGTAGATTATGAATTCTGCTTTATATTCTTATTTTCGTTACTTTTACTTTTCACTTTAACGTTGGTATTAATTGTTTTTACGCAGGTTTATAATCCAGCACATTGTAACGTAATTGTCAAGGCGCCACGGGATATTATTGTAGTCACCTCACCTGGTCTCAGAAATTTAATCTCTCCATAAAAAGATATAACAAAAATGTAGCACACAATAATTTTAAAGGGAAGGATTTTTACCGTGACTAAGAGAGGAATGAAAGAGAAGGTCGCTTGTTTATTGCATACCAGCTTTGTATTGTATCTGAAGTTAGCACAACCTACTTATCTTTCTTATCTCCGCTTATCTTTATCATCCCTATTTGTATCATATTTAAAATCTAGTACAACCTACTTTTCTTGTCTTGACGTGCTTATCTCCGCTTATCTTTATCATCGCTATTTATATTATATTTGAAGTTTAGCATAACCTACATTTGTCTTGATGTGCTTATCTTTGCTTATCTTTACCATCCCTATCCCAGCTTTGCATTGTATTTAAAGTCTAACACAACCTACTTACATATCTTGTCTTCAAGTGCTTATCTTTGCTTATCTCTATCATCCCTATCCATAACATTCCAGTAGTATTTTTTTTTTTTGTTGTTATTTACACTTTCCATACCCATAAATTTTCTCCCTTTCAGTCAGTGGCTTCATATTTTCGTTGTAGGCACGTATCTCAATATTTCCCGTATCCATAACTTTCCCTCTTTCATTCAGGTGAGGTACAAGGTGCGTGTACACGTCAAATAATGCGGGGGATGGCCAGGTAGGAGAGAGGGAGGGAAGGAGGACGGGCTAGTTGGGGACGAAGAAATATTTTACCACCTACCAAGGGCGTCGTCAGTTTGGTGGTGTGGAAGAAAAGGTTGTTTTTTTACCTGTATGCAGCGGCTGTCGGTGATGGCTTGTGCGTCTTTCAATATCATAGCAACCTCACCTACACCATCCTTCCTTCCTCTTCCTTCCTCCTCCTTCTTCCTCTTCCTTCTGCTCGTACTCCTTCCTCTCCGACCTCCTACTTCTCCACTCTTCCTACATCTCCGTCTCCTCCTTCACTCTCTACTGCCTGACGCCCCAATCCACCTCTGGCTCCCCGTGCCCGCTTCTCCACCAGCCCGTCTGTCACCCTCCTAAGCCTTCCTCTTACTGCTTCAACTCGACTTTAATCTTGAAATTTTATTATTTTTCTTTCCCTCTCTGGCTTAATTTCCTTTCCAAATCCTCCCGCCTCCTTCCGTGCTCTCTTTCTTTCTTTATTGGTTTCTCCTCTTCTCCTTTCCACGTTCCTTCTTCTTTTTCGTTTTCTTTTTTCTCTTTCTCTCATTTCTTTCTCTTGCATATTTTTCATGTGTTGATTTTTCCAATCTTCAGACATTCTTTCTTTCTTCCTTCCTTGGTTTCTTCCTTCCTTCCTTCCTTCCTTCTTTTTTCCTTTTCTTTCTCTTTCTTTCTTTCATTTTTTTTTCTTTCTTTCTTTCTTTCTTTCTTTCTTTCTTTCTTTCTTTCTTTCTTTCTTTCTTCCTTCCTTCCTTCCTTTTCTTTTTTTCTTTCTTTTCTTTCTTTTTCTTTCTTTCTTTCTTTCTTTCTTTCTTTCTTTCTTTTTTCTTTCTTTCTTTCTTTCTTTCTTTCTTTCTTTCTTTCTTTCTTTCTTCCTTCCTTCCTTCCTTCCTTCCTTCCTTCCTTCCTTTCTTTTTTCTTTTATTGTCCTTTCTCCTTTGGTGTTATCGGTCGAACTTCCCACTCCTTCTCCTCCTCTTCCTCTTCCTCCTCTTCCTGTTCGTTCTTGTGGCCTTCCCTTCTTTTTCCCTCATTCTCGATTTTCTGTCCTGCTTCATCACTAACATGAAGACCTGTCGAACGTATTGGTCCTCTCGGGAAGGTGTGCATGCCATTGTTACAAGAAACCAGCCTCTTATGACCTGGTATATGTGTTTTTATATGTTCCTCTTTTATTCCCTTCCGTCAGTGGTATAGGCAATCCACCAATACGTGGGATCAGTAAGGGGTGTATATCGCGTGTCTTTTTTTTTTTTTTTTTAATTTGAGATCATGACAGGTTGATGTGCGTAAGGTATGTGAGATTTCCATAGCGAGTATCGAGAATAGAGCTTTAATTTCTGCAGTGTCAAAGGAGTTAAGTTGTATAAAAGATCGCTTTGTACTGAGTGATCCTGTATGGTTTGTGTGATTCCTTATGGCCCAAGTGAAGCCTTATAGTCTCACTGGTAACATGGCGGCAGGAATCTTCTGTTTTCATCCTGTTTTCGTATTAGTTTCTCGCTGTTTCCGTGACGCTTCAGAGCAGAGAAGTGTGCATATACGTATACGGTTCGTTGGATGCGATGGAACTTTGTAATAGAAATACAGATCGTATCCAATGTCAGGAACTTTCCTTTTTTTTTTTTATGTAAGAGGGGAAAACTAACTCAAAAAGGCCCATTTAGTTGCCAGTCCCCTTGCAGGTCCGAGCGAGCCTTGAAACCTCCCCTCTTAACCCTTGAGTACCACATCATGTTCCTATATTCTGGTGACTATTTGGTGATTTCATAAAGCTTCAGAAACTCATGTGGGGGATTAGAATAATGAAGACTGGCTATTAATCTTCTGACCTTCATAAACCCTTCCTAATGTCAACAAAATGGTCTAATCGTACATAACTCTCAAGGTAAAAATGAGTCACAGTACTGAAGGGGTTACATGAAGGCGGGAAGGTTCGTGTCCAGTGTCAGGTATGAGGAATAATCTTGTCACTGTGTTCGAGTTCGTATATCTCACTACTAAGACTGATTATTTAGTGCAGTTTTGGTCGCCACGTTACGAGGACACCACCGTCTTCGAAATGATGGAAAGGAATGGCTTGAATCAACACAGTATATATCAAATGAAATCCATGGAGACACTGTACAGATTTTGATGATGAGTAAAGTAACATTGATCGTTTGGAATTTATATATCTAAGGCATTAAACAAAACCCATGGAACCAATCTTTATAATTTAAACTTGAAACCAACTTGTCAGCGAGAAATGATATCCTACTCATAAAAAGAAAGAAAAAATACTAAAATTTCTGTAACACTAAGAGTGGAATGATACTTTATGTTGGTGTGTCGTTAGTCAATGAAACACAGGCAGCAGAAAGTTTTAAGTGCACCGTTGATTAATTCATAAAAGAGATCCACCACACAGATATTGACCATTCAAGGAAGTGTATTCAAGAGAGAGAGAGAGAGAGAGAGAGAGAGAGAGAGAGAGAGAGAGAGACAGACAGACAGACAGACAGACAGGAAGACAGCCAGCCAGCCAGCCAGCCACACACACACACACACACACACACACACACACACACACACACACACACACACACACACACACACACACACACACACACACACACACACACACACACACACACACACACACACACACACACACACAAGGAGGCAGGTATGCTGTAGGAGCGGTGGCCAAGAGGCTGCTGGAGGAGGTAAGAAGCATCATAAAAATTATAAATGATAAAACTTTTGTCATAATCCGAATTTAGTGGACAAGTTTGGACGCCCTGCCAGTAAATCGAATCCACCTTAGCTTGGCGAAGTGACTGGCGCCTGACATGTGTACGTGTGTGTGTGGGAGGGAGGGAGGTAGGTGAGAGAGAGAGAGAGAGAGAGAGAGAGAGAGAGAGAGAGAGAGAGAGAGAGAGAGAGAGAGAGAGAGAGAGAGAGAGAGTTTAATTTATTCTTATGCATTTTTTTATATATATGTAATGATTTTGACAATAATGATAATGAATTGGTAATTATAATGTTAATGATGATAGTAATTATGATGATTGCAATAATAACTACTACTACTACTACTACTACTACTACTACTACTACTACTACTACTACTACTACTACTACTACTACTACTACTACTACTACTACTACTACTACCATCACCACACATCACCACCATCATCACCATTAACAAGCTCACCATCGTTAAGCTTCATCAGAATAGATAATCTTGGCCAACAAACAACGTGACAAAGGGCGATCATCATTCAGTCGGTTTGTTATGCCAGTAAGAATCAAGGAGTGTGTGTGTGTGTGTGTGTGTGTGTGTGTGTGTGTGTGTGTGTGTGTGTGTGTGTGTGTGTGTGTGGAGTTAATGCCGCGGACAAAGATTAAGTTTAGTATCTCTGCACCACCAAAAGCCGTGGAGATGATGTTTTCCTCGTGGCTGTTATGAGTCGCTCTTGATGTCGTGTGAGGGCGCTGGAAACAAGGTAATTGTGCGTGTGAGGTTAATGAGATGCACGTGACAACACCTTGATGAGCGAGGGCAGGTGTCTCGCGCTTGTATATACTTCTTGTATATATCTTGAATTGTTTACCTGTCTCTTATGAAGTTGAAGTGAAAATAGATACGCTTCAGATCCGTTTGAGATTTGTAACATACCTTCTTGTTTCTCGCCTCTGAATAAAATCTTTGAATTGATACGCACGAAGAAGTTTAATCGGTCTTAAAGAAAAAAAAAAAACGAGAAAAGGAACGCAAGGTGATTAATTTTACTAGTATACAATGGGGAGATTTGGTTGTGAATTCTTGGTGGGTAATGTCATGTTTGCTTTGTGCGGTTGTGTAATGGTGCGGCAGCTTCGTGTGTCGTGTTGGGGGTTTATAGGGAAGCAGTCATCAGTCTGAGGTAATTCACACCACTGGGGAAGGCTTACTCTCGTTGTTCCCTCAGTACCAGTGACCCGTGACGCCTAAAGTCCCGATGATGTTTTTAGGAATGTAGGTAATCGTTAGCTTGTCACAGGGCGATATTAATTAACCCTTCAATACCAGGACACATTTTCATATTTATTCTGTTTACTATATGGTGATTTTATACAGCTTCAGAAACTTATGTGGGGATTAAAATAGTGAAGACTTTGGCTAGTAATCTTTTGACATCTATAGATCCATCCTAATGCAAATAAAATCGTATAATCATACCCAAAACTTATGGTAAAAATGCGTCCCAGTACTGAAAGGGTTAATAGTGGTCGCTAACTCGGGACTTTCCGTGCATGAGGGGATGGAAGTGAAGGAGGAGGAGAGGGAGGTGATGAAGTGACGCCAGGATGGAAGGTATGCATGCTACCATCCTATGACAGGCTGAATTATATACATACTCATTGTCCCTCAAGGCAGGTCGATGGTGCCTTGGTCAGTAAACAAACACGCAACATTACCTTCCTCTGGGTGTCCTGTCTTATTACCCAAGCTGGCACTCTGCAGCATACTCGGATTCCTTGCTTGTGTCTCCAGCTGCCTCTCTTCCCTGCTGTTGCTCTTCAGGTGAGGAAGAAGAAACTTGTGTTATGCAGGAACACTAATAACGTGACGCAAGACTGAAAGATTGTGCGAGTATTGTTTAAATAAAAATTGCACCTCTCAGGTTACAAATTTAATTAAATACGGAGTGACTAGTGATGGTGAACGCAGTCAAAAAGGTTCAGTAACATTTGCCATTAATATATGATGGGTAATGTGTCTGATTCTGTCTCAGACTTGCTTACACACACGTTGCGAGCATCAGTGTCCAGATTAGGCCGGAAAACTGCCGGTGTCATGTTGATGGCACTAGTGTGGGCGAGGCTACGAGCTGCCACAACTCTTTCCAGCGTGTACCATGACTTCGCACAAAACATTGCCAGAAACCTGTCCCAGTATTGCCTGTGACATGTTAGCATGCATGTGACATGTTTCTATCATGCGACGCGCGTGTTTCGACCAAAGTTGTAAGGGAAGTGTGGGTTCGTCTCAAGATTTCATAAGCCACGGTACAGATAAAACAATGGAGGGTAAACCAACACAAAGAAAAATATCTGCATAATGACTTAAAGACCGGAGAAGACCAAAGTAACTGCCAGTAATCAGCAACGCACTTTTCCGTCTCTCCACTAGTCGAAAAAGAACCTAATCGTTGTTGCCTTCATATTCCCTACCTGTGTTCTAGAGCAAGGCGTCACTATCCCTGAAAGACCCGTGTACCAAGGAGACAAAGAAGCACAGAGACGAAACAAGCATTATCACATCCAGAATCACACACACACACACACACACACACACACACACACACACACACACACACACACACACACACACACACACACACACACACACACACACACACACACACACACACACAGAGAGAGAGAGAGAGAGAGAGAGAGAGAGAGAGAGAGAGTGTGTGTGTGTGTGTGTGTGTGTGTGTGTGTGTGTGTGTGTGTGTGTGTGCTGTGTACCGCCCCGTGTGCACCGAGAACGTCACTCGCAGTAATGCCAATCATAACGACTTCATCCATCGTCCCGCCTCGCCCCGCCTCGCCAGCACACCCTTCCCGCGCCTCGCCATTTTTATCCCGACGAATTGGTTTCATAATTCCAAGATTATTGACATTCCACACACGAGAGAGAGAGAGAGAGAGAGAGAGAGAGAGACTATAACAACCTCAGAGCAACATCGAACCTTCACGCTAAGTTCTCTCTCTCTCTCTCTCTCTCTCTCTCTCTCTCTCTCTCTCTCTCTCTCTCTCTCTCTCTCTCTCTCTCAGTAATGTTCAACACTTTAGAACATTTCTCCTGCCGCAGGCCGTGAAACCGTACGGTAGGCTGCGAATCAATAGCGAGGGAGTGTGCCTGACGGTCGCTGCTCTTCAGGCCTCCAATGTACAGGACGCAGAGTTTCCAGATCCGCAAGCCTAACACCAATTCAGGAACCGTACTCTTGAGCATTTTGAGCGTCTTTATTTTTGAACAAGCTCTAGTGGGAGGTGCTGTGACTTTCAAGGGTGCTTTCCGTGATTAAAGTGATAGTTTGTGTGTGTCTCATGTTTCCTTAATTTTTGACAGGTTTTTGTGAAAGGTACTGGGATTTTTAAGGATGGTTTTTATGGTTCTAATGATGACGTGACGTGTTTTCTGGGTTTTTTTTTTTAACTATTTAATCCTTCAGCACCATGACACGTTTACATATTCATTCTGCTTACTGTTCTGATTTTATACAGCTTCAGAAATTCATGTGGTAGGGGATTATGATAGTGAAGACTGTGGCCATTAATCTTCTGACCTCCATAGACCCTTCCTAATGCAAATAAAATTGAGTAATCATATCCTAAACTCGTGGTAAAAATACGTCTCAGTACTGAAAGGGTTAACAGGCTCTAGAGGGGTAATTGTAGTTTTCAAGGGAGTTCTCATGAATATAGTGATAGTCTAACATGTGTCCTGCATCATTCATCGTGGAAACTCGCTTTAGAACCTGACTTATCATATCAGTGGCCATGGAAATCAGTGGTAATGAGAGACGGAAATGTTTCAAATTGCCGGCCTAACACATTCCACTGACACTATTACTTTCCATTAGTCTTTGTCGAGGATTCACAAATTTCACACTCATCCTCTTACTACCTTAACAAGAACCTATTTTAGCGACGCAGTGCAAACAGGGTGAGGGGAGGAAAAGTTATTGATATTGGTAAGCCGGTATTTGGTTCGCTCTCCCTCCCCTTCTCCCCGTGTCATCTTATTCTTAGTTCTCGACAAGCCAGGCTCCTTCACGCTCCTTCCCGCTCCTTGCTGCTCCTTCCCGCCTCCTGTCACACCTGCGTCTAGCTTCACTTCAGCGTAATGATGTTTGCTTACCTGGATCTTAGCGTCGTGAGGATCTCCAGTTATCATGACTGTAGTTCACGCGCTGATTGGTGTGTGTGTGTGTGTGTGTGTGTGTGTGTGTGTGTGTGTGTGTGTGTGTGTGTGTGTGTGTGTGTGTGTTCGTTCGCCTCATCCTTGTCCTCTTTACGAAAATCAGTGAGAGATATTATGTTGTACGTTTTGTGATTATAGATTCATCACACATTCATTTACGTTTTCGTTTTCAGAAGCATTAACATTTTTCTCAACTCCTTCCTCTCTCTTTCTCTTTGTTCATCTTTCTCCCCGCAAGAGAAAGAAAGAAAGAAGGGCCAGGAATATAATTAACCACTCTTTCCCTTCAGTAGTTCCTTTCCTTTAATGGTGAGCTGTATTGTAAATTTCATTCCTTTAGTTTTCCTTCCACACACTTTCAAGAGAGCCGTTCAGGTCACCCCCAGAAAGCTAAGTTGATAATAGCTTTCAGATTCCTTTTACGTAAACATTTTTCTTTTACCTTGAAACTCACATGATATTTATACCTTCTTATTCTTGATTAAACTCTTCAGTACTATTTCGTGATTTTATACAGCTTCAGAAACTTATATGGGGGATTAGAATAGTGAAGGCTTTGGCCATTAATCTTCTGACCTCCATAGACCCTTCCTGATGTCAATAAAATGGTCTAATCGTACACAAAACTAGGTAAAAATGTGTCCCAGTACTGAAAGGATTAAACTCTTCACCTCCATTAATGTAAACTGAAACAAACGTCAATAACTACAAAGGAGAAGAGTTTAACATAACGATCAGCAAGAAGACTTATAATGTGAAGATAGATAAAACATAATGGGAAAGCTGTAATCACGCTGAGGTTTTGCGAATGAAACAGTGAAGCCATGCACAGATTATGACAACTGGCGTGCTGTGAATGTTTTTGTGCCGAGACGTTTATTGAAAGTTATTAAAGCCAGGTTGTGGTTACGAGGGTGAGCAAATACAAGGGCTGACTAAATAATTTGCTTCTGTGAGCGGTGGTTTTGTTCTCTCTCTCTCTCTCTCTCTCTCTCTCTCTCTCTCTCTCTCTCTCTCTCTCTCTCTCTCTCTCTCTCTCTCTCTCTCTCTCTCTCTCTCTCTCTCTCTCTCTCTCTCTCTCTCTCTCTCTCTCTCTCTCGTGGATATTAAGTAAAGAATGAAATACAGTAATAGCAAATACATTACGATGATAGATGAGCGGTAAATGATGGAGGGGAAATGTAACTACTGTGTTGGAGAGAGAGAGAGAGAGAGAGAGAGAGAGAGAGAGAGAGAGAGAGAGAGAGAGAGAGAGCATCTTCAAAAGTATGGTAATTCTTATAAAATACCGCTCTCTGCCTCCCTTTCCCTCCTCGACACACACACACACACACACACACACACACACACACACACACACACACACACACACACACACACACACACACACACACACACACACACACACACACACACACACACACACACACACACACACACACACACACGCAAACCCCCTACAGACCCAGTATTGGGAAATGGAACAAAGCACACAGCCTTTGGGGGTCGCCTCTCCCCTTCCATTGTTTCTCCCTTGCACGCAGAATTGCCCTCTCTAGCGGCGACCTGCCCCTGTGACCTTTCCATTCCAACCTTGCCTTGATTCTTTCTGGGCACTTTGCTCCTGCTGTGACATTGGCCATCGATATATATGGATCCAGTAGAACGCGTCTGTCCAGAGGGAACCAGTGAGTGATGGTTGTTGTGGTTCCTCAAGGTGTGCTGGCAGTGTTTCATACCTTTGTGGTTCAGGGCACGATGATTCACGCCCCTAACACGATTTCTACGTTATTAACAGCAAAAGCACTCTTAAAAACGAAGCTAGTTATCTCTGTGGCCTTTTAAGATAGTGGCCACATTAGTTATATTTTTTAAAGACTCTTGTTTCAGTGACACGGGTTTCTAAGGGTAGTTTTGATGGTTCTAGTGACAGATTAATACGATTTCTACGTTATCAAGAGCAGAAACACTTAAAAATAAAGCTAGTCATCTCTCTGGCCTTTGAAAATAGTGTCCACATCAGCTATATTTTGAAAAAGACTCTTGTTTCAGTCACAGGTCTTTAAGGGTAGTTTTGATGGTTCTAGTGACAGATTAACACGATTTCTACGTTATCAACAGCAGAAACACTTAAAAACAAAGCTAGTCATCTCTCTGGCCTTTGAAAATAGTGTCCACATTATTTTCAAAAAGACTTGTTTCAGTCGCACGGGTTTTTAAGGGTAGTTTGATGACAGATTAGAATGAAATGCTTGACTCACGATCAACTGTGCTCTCCACTGATGGTTGAGAATTCATGCAGTCCGGTCTTTCTGTAAGGTTGTGGCTCCTCACACGCCAAATCTTTGACATGTGATTGGGGCTTCTGTTTGTTTAATAAGACATGGATGATCTCATTGAATTAACAAGCAGTGTGTGTGTGTGTGTGTGTGTGTGTGTGTGTGTGTGTGTGTGTGTGTGTGTGTGTGTGTGTGTGTGTGTGTGTGTGTGTGTGTGTGTGTGTGTGAAGCCGATCAAAAGAAATAGGGCATACAAACTTATAAGCCAAAAATATGGAGCTCAGTTTTTCAGTTCTTAAAAGATAAATGTTGGTCAGAGTTACTTATAAGTGTTGAATACCACAGTGAAGAAAATTGATATTGTAATACTTTATACACGATTGTTGCTTGTCTTTCATATTTCACGCTCGCTCTACTTACATACAAAGCTTTACATTTATCTCCAACTGCATCAGAATTACGTTTACAACACATTAATCTCTTCCCTAACAATGCATTTCTAATATCCGCCAACAGTCACTGGCAGTTATTGTTTACTAAGCTGATCAAAGTGTTTATATTCTGCCTTCCATACATACACATTATATCCGCTAATCTCAAAACTTTGTCATATACGAGTGATTTACTGATCCATTAACTTTGTCCTGGAAATTAGCGATGTATTATGATAAGCGGGTTTCAGCTAGACTATTGTAATGCAGTGTCTTTGTTTCAGCCAGGCACTGTGTAGATATTAACAGAATACCATAACATTAGACACAGACACATTGCTCACATTACACTCTCTGCTTTACTTAGCTTTCCCGGCAATGATTCCTACACTTGGACACTTGCACAATATATCAAAATGAAATATCTTGTAATAAAGGAAGTGTTTTCTATGAGAATTTCGCCTCCAGAATAATCCACGACGTTTCGAAATCGCGTGATAAAAATTGATATTCACAGGTGGCTTAACCAATGTGTCGCGAAGGTGAAAGTGTGTGTATGTGTAGAGCACGGTAAATATTATTGGAGGTGTGTGTGTTTGGTGAATACGTTTGGAAATATGGTGAAACAAAGGAAGTTATTGTTTTATCTATGTGTGTATCAATATATATCTATGTGTGTCTATAAATCTGTGTGTCTGTGTGTGTCTTTATACCTGTCTGTCTGTCTGTCCCTGTGTGTCTGTCTATCTGTCTATCTGTGTGTGTGTGTGTGTGTGTGTGTGTGTGTGTGTGTGTGTGTGTGTGTTGATGGAAGCAGTGTTGTTCTCATAACTGGTGACAATGATGGAGTTGGCGATGAGGCACAATCTAGTTTGCTCCTGGTGCTCTTAATACGCAGTTTGCATCCACGACATTCCTACCCATAATTTGTCTCTCCTCTCCACCACCACCACCACCACCACCACCACCACCACCACCAAAAACTGCTCTTCTTCTCTTCACTTCACTCCACCTCAATTTTTCTTCCCGCCTCATTTTTTATTTATTTTCCTTTCTATTTCCACATTACGGACATATGAAAAGGAGTTATCAGTTACATTTCAATAGGGAGTTGTGGTCTGAAGGTAAAACTAACCAGCCACGTCTCTCTCTCTCTCTCTCTCTCTCTCTCTCTCTCTCTCTCTCTCTCTCTCTCTCTCTCTCTCTCTCGTTAATGCTTATAATTCATGGTTTACTCGGTTAATTATGTCTAAGAGAGAGAGAGAGAGAGAGAGAGAGAGAGAGAGAGAGAGAGAGAGCACGTTCTTCATTGATAAACATTTAAGCCTTGCCGAAGCTTTAGATAATGCACATAATGAAGTGTGTGTGTGTGTGTGTGTGTGTGTGTGTGTGTGTGTGTGTGTGTGTGTGTGTGTGTGTGTGTGTGTGTTTATGTTTGCGTGCGTGCCCCAGAAAACCAAAAATATTTGTCTTCTAAGCAATTGCCTTCTCTGTGCGCCGGATATTGCTAGATTTGTGTACCTCTCTCTCTCTCTCTCTCTCTCTCTCTCTCTCTCTCTCTCTCTCTCTCTCTCTCTCTCTCTCTCTCTCTCGTCATGGAAAATTGGTGCTAGATTGGCATAATTGCGCAAACGACAGAGAGAGAGAGAGAGAGAGAGAGAGAGAGAGAGAGAGAGAGGAGAAAGTCGGGCAGTCGGTCATACGTGCTAACGATATATAATGCAACCTTAATATGTCGACCCGATGAATTTCAAAATAGACGATGAAATATGTACAGGGTGAGTCTTGCAGAAGTGTGTCGGAGTGTGTAGTCACAAGTCAGTGTGGAGGGAGGAGGAGGAGGAGGAGGAGGAGGAGGAGGAGGAGGAGGAGGAGGAGGAGGAGGAGGAGGAGGAGGAGGAGGAGCAGGAGGAGGAGGAGGAGGAGGAGGAGGAGGTGGTCGTCTGTGTTGAGCCAAGGACAGCTACACATTCAGACTGACAGTTCTTGGATAGTGCAGAACGGCTTGGCTGGAGGAGGAGGAGGAGGAGGAGGAGGAGGAGGAGGAGGAGGAGGAGGAGGAGGAAAACAAGAACGAGAAGGGACAGGAAATGGAGAAGGAAAAGGAGAAGAAAGGAGAAAATGAAGAACAAGAGGAAGAAGAGGAAGAAGGAGAAAATAAAGAGGAAGAAGAAGAAGAAGAAGAAGAAGAAGAAGAAGAAGAGAGAAAAGAAGAAGAGGAAAAGGAAGAATAAGGAGGAGAAAAAGAAGAGGAAGAGGAAGAAAAAGAAGAAAAAGGAGAAGAAAAGAAGAAGGAGGAAGAGGAGGAGGAGGAGGAGGAGGAGGAGGAGGAGGAGGAGGAGGAGGAGGAGGAGGAGGAGGAAGAGTAAAAGAAGGAGATGATGATTCCTTTTTTTTTGTGACAATTTGCTGATCTTGCTCATTTTTTTAGATTATTTTTCCACCTTTCCTTTTCGTCTCCTTTTCCTCTTCCTCTTTTTTCTTTGTCCCCTTCGCTCTTCCTCTTCTGTGCTATCCTCTCCTAAAAGCTCAAAATAGTAACCCCAAGACACTCTTATATGAACCTCAAGACCTATTTGGGACTTCCTTAATATTCCTTTGTCTTATTTCTGAATCCTACATTAGATACTTTCCCTTCAAATACTCGCATTTCAGACAGTTTTGTACTCAACTCTTTTAAATAGTAACCGTGTGTGTGTGTGTGTGTGTGTGTGTGGGAGGTTGAGGCGTGTGTGGGTATGTGTGTCTATGTCAGCATATTTTCCCGGTGCTCTGAATGTTAAGGCAGAGTGACCGTAGAAATATAAAAGATAACCAGTGGATGCGTGTCATGCATTCCTGAGCACTTACATACGAGCAATAGAAAACGAGGAACGGGGACAGGTTAAAGGCAGGAACTGTGATAATGAGAGGAGATGGAGAAAGGAAGCGACAGAGGATGGGAATAACAGGATGTAGAGAAAGAGGGTGGAAGAGAGAGAGAGAGAGAGAGAGAGAGAGAGAGAGAGAGAGAGAGAGAGAGAGAAAGTAATATTTGTTTTTACGGAAACGAGGAATTACTACATGCTCTCTCTCTCTCTCTCTCTCTCTCTCTCTCTCTCTCTCTCTCTCTCTCTCTCTCTCCTCCTTCATTGCAAACTGTTCATTCCTCATACTAAGAATCATTGCCTTGGCTCGGGGTTTTCTCAGAGTGGGCGTTACACAGCTCAGTCTGCATTATTTCCTTCCCTCCTTGTTAAGTCGACAAATTGGCGACGGGAAAACCTAGGAAAGCAAAATTGTGTTACCTTCATATCGCATTCGACTTTGTTTCATGAGTGAGATGGGGAGAAGCGAAGTTTTTATTGGATTAAGCTGATAATTATTGTTGTCTTTCTTTATATTGAGTCTTTACTTAGTTTCTGTTTCTTTTGTTATTATTAAGCTCTTCAATGCTGGGACACGTTTTCACCTTTAGGTTTGTGTACGATTAGACTATTTTATTGACATTAGGAAGGGTCTATGGAGGTTAGATGATTAATAGCTACACTCATCACTATTTTAATCCCCACATAAGTTTCTGAAGCTGTATAAAATCACCAAATAGTAAGCAGAATGAATATGGAAACACGTTCTGGTATTGAAGGGGTTAATATCAATCAAGGGTACATTTGAAGCGATGTCCGACGGAACGGAAAGCAGTGAAAAAAGAAAAAAGTAAAAGCGCAGAAGTGTAACTCAATATCCTCTCCTAAAGTTGTAGAAAGTTTGCAAAATGTTGGCCAAGTAAAGTTTCCTGGATGTCTTGACTCCTTCAGTGCTTGACGCTTTTTGCTGTAATCGCCCGTGACTCTTCGGACCAGTTCTGCACCACACTCTCTTAAATACTTCGCTGGCTTGGATAAAATAACGTCGTATGCTCTTTTTTCCGTCTATGCAACCTGCCTATGACTCTTTGGACAGTTCTGCACCACACTCTTAGATACTTCGCTGGCTTGGATGAAATAACGTCCTATGCTCTTATTTTTCCGTCCATGCAACCTTTTATATACAGTATAGTGCTCTGAACGTTAAGAAAGGACAAACTTAGCAATGGTAGCGTTAACGTGCATTACAAACATTTATGAAGGTGATATATGCAATACTCGTCCCATCTCGTCCCCTCCCCACCAAAAAAAGGTATTCTAAAGTGACAAAAAACACAAAGGCTTATGTCATTCAGAATTGTACCTACATACACACATACATACATACATACGGACATGAATGCATAAATACATACATACATATATACATACGTACATATATAATAGTAAAATGCATTATAAAAGATGGTCCAAAGTAATATAGAACACAAAACTATGATATACAAAGTCACACATACATATATACCTCTTCACACACACACACACACACACACACACACGTTCCCCTCATTATACACTTCTAGCAGACAGGCGCTCAGGACGTGCATGATTCTGAGGGGGAAGGCAGGGAACTAGAATTTGGCATGAAGGGAAAATGTCTTACGAGGAAAAATCGGGAAAGGAAAAGTCTAGAGAAAGCAACGCCACGAATTTCTCACAATTGGGAGGAAATGTGGACTGTGCGTCATCTTCTTGCTGCTGATGAGGCTATTGCTATTATTACTGGTCTCAAATCCTTCCTATTTCTCCTCCTCCTCCTCCTCCTCCTCCTTCTCCTCCTCCTTCTCCTTCTCCTTCTCCTCCTCCTCCTCCTCCTCCTCCTCCTCCTCCTCCTCCTCGTTCTTGTTTCTCGTTCTCTTCCGTCTTTGAGTTCCTTTGTCTTCTTTTGTGTTATTCCTCCTCCTCCTCCTCCTCCTCCTCCTCCTCCTCCTCCTCCTCCTCCTCCTCCTCTTCATCATCCTTTTCTTTTCGTAATTGCCGTCTTGCACTTTCCTTAATGTCCTCTCTTTGTTGTCTTTCTTTCTGTCTTTTTTACGTATGCTTTTATATACAAGTACATTTATCTATCTGTCTGTCGGCCTTAACTTTCCCTATGATATTCCTAAAAAGAAGCTACCAAGTTGATGGCCCCAAGCTCACACTCACTGCCGGAGAGGTGAAGGGAAAGTGTTATGGCGACGGGGGATCTGAGGAGACAAGGTGTAGAGTGGCGGTGACGGGAGTAAAGCCAAGTATCAAGAGTGCAGACCAGACCGTGTTTTGTCACAGCGATGGGCTTGAGTGATGAAAGGGCCGGGATGTGCTGCTGCGTCTCGATTGCCTTGAAGAGCTGTTAGTTGGTGGCTGGAGGAGTTGAGCACGGTCTATAAGAGAGTATGGCCTGTATTCTGAACCACTGCGCCTCACCTGCAGTTTTCAAAGGGTTCTAGTCGAACTTGTACAGATTTTTAAGGGTGTTTCTGTAATTCTAGTGACATGTTAACAAGATTTCTGCATTACCAACAGGAAAAATTGCCTTTAGAACTCGGCTAATTGTCTCTGTGGGACGTAAATATGGTCGCCGTGAGAGAGAGAGAGAGAGAGAGAGAGAGAGAGAGAGAGAGAGAGAGAGAGAGAGAGAGAGAGAGAGAGATAGGTTCCTGAATATGGCGCTATGTCCTTCGTACATGTTCAGAGATGCGACTAATTTTTCTTCCCTCTCCATGCATGTGGGAGGTAATTCCATCACCAGACAGGCGCAGAGATGGGACGCAGCCTTAATTTGCAAACTTTGAGAAGGATGTGAGCGATTCATGAGTGTGGCAGCTGTGATGAGATTTATGCCCGTTGTTCTGAAGCGCCCTATTCTCTCACTAGAAGTATTTTTAAAAGCCACAGGTGATTAGCCATGTTCTTTGTGCAATGGTTTTTCTGTTGATGATGCAGAATCTTTCTTAAACTATCACTAGAATCACGAAAACATCTTTGAAAACTCCAATTTATATCATTTTAACCTGTTGAATGTAATGGATGCGACGCTAAAATCATCATCAATAATTCATAACTCATGAATAAAAAGCCAGTGTTGCTCATGATGCAGGAAAGTTTGACAGGATGCAGATGTCAGTGGAGTGAAAGAATGAGGCGGTAGAAATAATAAAAGTTCTCAGAATGCAACTCTAGAGACCCGAGATAGAAATATTGTTCA
>NC_059268.1:18374183-18389183 GCF_017591435.1 Portunus trituberculatus | reverse complement strand
CTGATACACCCCAACGCCACTACCGGACGACAGTGGGGAGAGTCAGTGGGAGGGCTTGGAGAGGAGAGCTAGTTTCACTAGTTGAGAAGCTCACTGAGGAAGCCTCTCAACAAAACTGTGTGATTAAGTCCCTCCAGGACGACCGAGACTTGATCATACAACACAGAGACGTGTTTGCTGCGGCTCTCAGAGTAGCAGACAGGCTGATAGCGTCAAAACAGCGCCAGACGCAAGTAGCCACACGCTCTCAGGCAGTCAGCGCCCACGCAGAGTCAATTGACGAACACTGGGAGGTGGTTTGTCAGGACTCTGAGAGGTGGAGGACGTGGTGGAGCTCGGATAAACCGCAACAGCTCCGCCACTCAGCTGTTTTCTCAACTTCCACCTTCCCTTCGCCTGCCCGGGAAACAACGACCGCTCCGCCTACCTCCACTGCTTCCATCGCCACACAGAGCGACTGTGACACCTCCCCAGCGTCTACTGTCACTCCTTCTGCCACACAGAGTGACTGCTCGGTACTCACTACCACGTCTACCGCCACACAGAGCAGCAGGGACTCTTCCTCCATAAATACAGCGAACGGAGTAGATCGCGGTGCCTCTGTTCGCCCACGAACCTCTCCTCAGACCACTTCAGGAGATTGGAGAAAAAAGAAAACTAAGAGGGAAGTGCAGCAGGACGCGAGGAAGGTGTCCAGCGAAGGACTGAGGACTCACCAGGCCACCAAGCAGACACAAAAGCGAGCCAAGGCAAAAGTGTGTGAGTACTGCTCACGGAAAGGACACACTTCTGCTACTTGCCACGCCAGAACTGACGATTTACGTCAGGAGCGTCTCATACAGCGGCTCCTTACGGTGGAAAGACACACAGCCACACCCTTCCCACCTGCAGCGCCTCAGCCCGCCCACCACCTCACTTCATTTCAGTCCTTACCACAACCTCGCCCACTCCTTCCTCAGCCTGGTATCTGGAATCAGAGCCAGGGGCGGCAGTGGACCACTCCTCTTCACCAGTACCAGCAGTCGGCCGCGGACCCTAACCACCACCTCGGACTAGCAGGCCTCGCTCACTACCATCCCTCACCATGGTACAGCCAGCTTGCCCCGCCGCCAACTAAAGGTCGTCTCTAGCAACGTCCGTGGTCTCCGGACTAACCTTGCAGACTTATACCACAACTGTGTGCAACGACACAATGCAGACGTTGTTGTGGTGACAGAGACATGGCTGAACAGTGAGGTGGAGCCCACGTATGGCAGGATGCAGGGCTTCACCCACTGGGTGAGGAGGGACCGACAGGAGCGAACAGGAGGTGGAGTGGCTGTCTGCTTCAAGGAAGGAATGCAGGCCCAGCTACTCGACATAGACACGCCTCCACTGATGGAGATGATGTACTTCCGAGTAACGCTGGCAGACCGCTCAGCCCTCTTACTGTGTGCCCTGTATCGCCCCCCGCGACAAGGGCCTGACTCACTCCTGTACCTGACTGAGACTTTAGACAACCTGATGATGGCACACAGCTGCAGCCACGTGCTGATTGTGGGGGATCTCAATCACCACCTGGAAAGAGACGCCTACGAGAATCTCCTGAGGTGCAGGGTCTGACAGATCATGTCACCTTCCCCACACATGAACGAGGAGGGACATTAGACCCTGTCATCTCAGACTACCAGGAGGACAAGCTTCAGTGTCATCAGCTGGGGCTCGTGGGCAGCTCTGATCATCACGCTGTACTGACACAGCTGGAAGTGGGCGTGGCTCGGGACGAGGCCACCACCCGCACCATCTGGCTGTGGAACAAAGCAGACTGGGCTTCCCTGCGCCGCGACCTGACCCACACCCCATGGGCCACTCTGCTACAGGGAGGAGCAGAGAGTGAAGCACTTGCACTCACCTCTCACCTTCTCGCCCTCCAGAGACGCCACGTCCCACACAGGGAATACACCACCAGACCGACGGATCAGCCATGGTTTGGCTACCGTTGCCGTGTTGCTGCTGAGGCAAAGTATGCTGCCTGGCTCCGCTACAAGAGGAACCCGACTCGGCGCAACAAGGACTTGCATAGGGCTGCATGCAGGAGGATGGTGGTAACCAGCAAGTGGGCCTTAAAAAAGTGGGAGGAAAGCCTGCGCCGGAAACTGTGTGGCACTGGCGTAGGAAACAAAACTTGGTGGTCCCTTGTTAAGGACAAACAGGAACTGGCCACCAAGAATCCATCCCTCCCTCAGCAAGCAGGACGGTACTGTCGCCACCAGCAGTAAGGAGAGGGCACAGTTGCTGGCTTCCTTGTTTGCTGGAAAAATGAAGGTGGGGAATCCACAGCAGCCACCGCCTCAGCTGGTCCAGCAATGTGAGAAGACTGTCACCATGGTGGAGGTGACGCATCAGCAGGTGAAGCGATTATTGCGGGGCTGGACACACAGAAAGCTACCGGCCCTGATGACATCAGCCCGCACCTGCTGAAGCGATGCTCCCAGGAACTGGCTGCCCCTCTCACCCAAGTCTTCACAACTTGTGTACGGGAAAACGTCTGGCCTTCAGTGTGGAAGGAGGCTCGAGTAGTTCCTGTACACAAAAAGCTCCAGGACGGACCCAAAAAACTACAGACCCATATCCCTGTTGTCAGTGGTGGGTAAAGTGTTTGAGAGGGTCGTGGCAGAGGTGGTGTGTAGCCATCTCAAGGACAATGCCCTCCTCTCAGACCAACAGTTTGGGTTCAGACCTGGAAGGTCAACCTCCGACCTAATGATGCTTCTCACCAGGCAGTGGCAGGACGCCCTCGACGACGGCAAGGACACTATAGTGGTTGCTTTGGACATAGCTGGAGCTTTTGATAAAGTATGGCACAACGGATTACTGGAAAAGCTTCGTGCTAAAGGCATCCAGGGTGGCTTGCTACGACTCCTGGGAAATTACCTGCAGGACAGAAGCCTCAAGGTGGTTGTCAACGGGCAAACATCTGAGTCCCTGCCTGTGGAGGCATCAGTGCCACAGGGTTCAATTCTTGGCCCACTCCTGTGGAATATCTACGTGGATGATCTTCTCCAGCTACTGCCAGGAGTCAAGGCCTATGCTGATGACTGCACCCTCTCCTATACCTATCCACGCCAGGACAGTGGGCGGGCTGCTGAGGCCATCAATCAGCAGCTACGAGTGATAGAGGAGTGGGGTGCTCGCTGGCAAGTGACATTCGCGCCGGAGAAGACACAGGCAATGGTTGTCTCTCGGTCCCCAGCCGCCATGGCAGCAATGGCAGGAAAGTTGTCTTTGGCGCTGCTGCTCTCCCACTCCAAGATGACGTCAAGATACTTGGAGTGGAGGTGGATCGAGGGCTGAGGTTTGACAGCCATGTCAAATCCATTGCCAAGAAAGCCTCTCACAGGATCTCCGCTCTCAGAAGGATCGCCAGTTTCCTCGACAGGAAGGGGAGACTGCTGCTGTACAAGGCACAGGTGCGGCCCCACCTTGAGTACGCAGCTCTCTCCTGGATGTCCTGTGCCGCCACACACAGAAGGAGACTGGACAGCATCCAACGCCGCGCCATACGGCTAGTAGATGCTGCAATACCACCTCACCCAGAGCCTGAGCGTCCCTTGATTCACTGGAACACCGCAGAGATGTGGCGGCAATCGTAGTGTTCCATAAGGCACAGGTGCAAAGAGTGCCACATCTGGCAGGGCTGCGTCATCCTCTGAGAGTCACCGCACGGAGCACGAGAACGGTGCTCAATGGTGGTGACGCCGTAGAGGTGCCGCGATCCCACGGGTGTCAGCATCAACGCACCTTCGCAGGACGCGTCTCCAGGATGTGGAACTTGTTCACGGCCGCGGTGCCTCACGTCCAGGAGATGAACACACACAGTGTCAAACTGATGGCACATAAGTGGAGACAGACACTGCCAACTCCTCTGACACTCTTTGTGACGTGACACTCAGTGTAGTGCAGTGCGTGAATAGTGCTAGTGAAGTGAAAAGAACAGTGCTCCATTTACATGCTGACCATCTTGTATATTTTCTATTTTAAGTCTTGTAAATATTGTAGAGAAATAGATTGTAGTACCCTTAGAATAGGTAGCACACGACAGTGCGCCTTTGGGTACATGTTCTTCTGTATAAATTATGTTTAAATAAAAAAAAAAAAAAAATTTTGTTGTGTGTGTGTGTGTGTGTGTGTGTGTGTGTGTGTGTGTGTGTGTGTGTGTGTGTGTGTGTGTGTGTGTGTGTGTGTGTGTGTGTGTGTGTTGAGAAAGAAAAACAGACTCTACAAGGAAAATCTTATCACTTTTTGCCTTAGAGTGACGGAAAGTGAAAGAAAAAAAGGGTGAAATTCTTTTAAATTGAACAGAATATTAATACATTGTTTCGTGTTTTTCCTCTGATTTCAAGTCATTGTATTCAGACTTACCTTGTTATTCTGTGTTCTGTGTATCGATATTTTTAGTCGAAATACCCTGATGCATTAATGTAAGGTAGAGAATGTAGATCTAGTCGCATGCACCAGTGTCAAATAAATCGCACAAGAACAGCAGGCATATGTAATAGAAAACGTAAATATCTAATAAGACAGACACATCCATGAATAAAATCTTCACGCCAGTCGTTCCAAATCTACGAATGTTCCTGAAAATGTTGAATACCATGAGAATTTCCCTTTAACTCCTTCAGTACTTAGACGCATTTTTACCTTGAGTTTTGGATGTGATTAGACGATTTTATATACATTAGAAAGGGTCATTGGAGGTCAGAAGATTAATGGCCACAGTCTTCACTATTCTAATCCCCTATAGGAGTTTCTGAAGCTGTACAAAATCACCAAATAGTAAGCAAAATGAATATGGAAGCCCTTCATGGTACTGAAGGGTTTAGAATTTCATCATTTCTCACTACGACCATTTCAAGTTCACTGGTTTTAGTTTTACTCCCTAATTCGTGTTCATTGCAGTGTGGGGCTTACAGAAAGACAGACACCCGAAGCGACCTTAGGTGTGTTCATTATGCTGGTGGTGAGGCGTGTAGTGAGGCCAGTGCTGGGGGTGCGATGGCCTGGTGGCGCCCTGGCTCTCATGGCTCTGGTGTTGTTTCCTCCTTACTCTCAGTCCCGGAGGAGATAATTAACTTGGTGGGTGATTAAAAAAAAAAGTCAATTTGCGAAAAAAAGGAGAAATGAGTTTAGTGAATGTCCTGATTACGTGTGTGTGTGTGTGTGTGTGTGTGTGTGTGTGTGTGTGTGTGTGTGTGTGTGTGTGTGTGTGTGTGTGTGTGTGTGTGTGTGTGTGTGTGTGTGTGTGTGTGTGTGTGTGTGTGTGTGTGTGTGTGTGTGTGTGTGTGTGTTGTCAAATCATGGCGAGAATTGTGATTGTAATACTGCAATTATGATAATGAAAATGTTAGCAGCAGCAGTAGTAGTGATAGTAAGAGCAACGACTATCCCTATCATTACTTACAGTATTTATTTACAGTATTTATTCATTTACATATACATTTATTCCATACATCAGAAGAAAGGTCACTTAAATAATGTTTCAAGTCACAGCGGCGGACAGGAGAGGGGAGGAGGAGGTGGCAGTGGAAGAGCTTGGACACAGATCTATAAACAACACAGTAAACTAAGCTTTGCACATTGCATTTGCATGTTATTAACAGGTCCACGTGCAGAGCCGCCACCCGGAGCCAGTGTGGGCCGGCGTGGGGTCTTTACACTCCACCAAAATATAAATACTACGTGTCACTCTGCGGGATTTTTAGAACACAATTTAGCATTATGAGAGCTGTTTGCCGGGAATGGGATGGGATGATAGTGATATAGTGTGTGATGTGTCCGTATTTCCTCTCGTTTTTCTTTTATTTCATTAGTTAGCCTTGTAGCGTCCTCGTTGCATTGTGAGCCTTGTTTCATTCTTACCTACATGGTTGCTATTGCGCTCTTTGGAATGTAACGCTTCTTTTTTTTCTGTTTAGGGACCTGCACCTTTCTCATTACGCCTTACCTTGTTTTTTTTTATGTTATCTTATCTTATTTTACCTAACATTACCTTCCCTTCCCTTAATTTACCTTACCTTACCTTATCTTACATTACCTTACCACTTCTTTGTTCTACCTCTTTCCTCACTTACCTTTCAATTCAATTTTTTCCACTTCCCAAGCCCTATCCTCCCTCCCCTCTTGAATCTAAAGTACTTCGGCAAAGACTATGCAAAGGAAAGACAGGAAAGCCTCCAATCTAACAGAAAGCATCGGGTTGTGTTTAGAGCGCCATCTGTTGACTGGACCTAAGACATCAAGAGGTCACTGATCCCGTCGTTATTTATTTTCTTTAATGTGTTATTCGGGAAATGCTTGCTACGTTATTCACAATATGTTGCACAAAAGTGGAAATAAAAAGGATATTTTGAGCTCGTATTTATTTTGCTTTTTCTGCTTGTGTTTTCAGCTGAATTTTAGAACGTGATGCCCTGACTTGAAAAAAAAACTACAAACATTTTCACGATAAAGAAATTTCTCTCAGATTTTTTTTTTTTAATGAAAATTAGAAGAGAGATGTAAATATTTAAAGTTTATATCGATCTGTAGAGTGTGGTTTTGTACTTTCTATATTTTATTTGAAAGTGAAGTAAGGTTGAAGTTAATTGTTATCTGCTCACCATTCCTGTTATCGAATAGTATTAACTTGACTTTACCTTTTTGCAGGAACAAAGGCAGACAAACCGGCAGTCACCCAGCACACGCCACGGCAAACAGGTGAGAGGGAAGGAAGCTGTAATGAGATGTGTGCTGTCCAGTCTGGTGTAGTCTTTAACACTGCCTGGCATATTTACTCACCAAACAGCTTTGAATTGACACTGAAAGGATTAGAAGTATTCATTAGCCGCGAAACTATACCTGTAACGTTGCTTTACGGAGTGCGTCAAGTATTAAGAACCTTTGACAAAGCGGAAGGAACAAGGGTTGGCAGTGAAGTTTGTAAAGGCAGTGGTAAAGCCCCGGTGTGTGTTGGGTCCCTTGCTCCTCCTATGACTTGTACCATTTAAGGCATCTAGACGGACACTCCACTTACTAACTGCCCTGGGATGTGATAGTACCGTAGCACAGAGGATAAGGTCTTTGGTATCGTGAATTCAGGATAGGTATTGGGTCACAGGAGGAACACGAAGAAAGCTGCAACTCTCATGAATTGTTGGTAACCTTTGTACAGTGGAAGGTAGAAACAAAGGGTGCCCGTGTTGCAGGTAAGCCTAAGGGAATGTATGAGTTCTGGGAGTTTCAAATAACTTCTGATGTCTGACTAATGTGTTTTCCTGATTCCTTCCGAGATTAATAGGGGGAGAAAATTCTTAGGCTTTAGTTACTGCCGCGAGACAATCACCTAACCACTTAGTAGACACAGCGACACTTACAGCACTTCAGAGGCAGTGTGAGAGGGGCATGTCAAGGCGTTCATAGGCCCATATTCAGAAACGCTTTGGTCTCTCATCACAACTATTTTCCAAGACCACACAGATGACCAGTGGGGTTTTTAAGAGTGTTTCTACAGTTAATAACGTAGAAATATTGTCAATCTGTCTCTAGAAACGTCAAAGCACCTTAGAAAACCCGTGTAAACTTAAATAAAGCCTTTTGAAATAGGGTTTTTAAGAGTGTTTCTACAGTTAATAACGTAGAAATATTGTCAATCTGTCTCCAGAAACGTAAAAGCACCTTAGAAAACCCGTGTAAACTTAAATAAAGGGAGGTGAAGTACAAAAGTGTTTAAGAATACGGGCCATAGTGCTAATGACATTGAAGGAATAAGAATGAGGCGTTAGGCTGTTGTAGGGAGAGGAAGTGTATCTAATGTATTACCTAAAATAGCATCGTTTACACTGACTTATTCACAATGGTATGAATTCTGCAGTTGTGTTTTCCGTAGATATGATTCTTTAGACTGCAGTGAATAAGGCGTGTATGCTGTCCAGTGCTGGCGTCAATGAAAAATGAGAGAAGTTGCTGTTTCCCGTCACTCCAACTGTACTGGCGACAAATTACTGGCAGTGTTTTGGCTTAGGGAATGTTCGCCTTCCCATTGATGGCTGTCGACCTCGGTAAAGTTGACGAAATATGAAATGATTTATAGCTGGTTGAGTTCGAGAGAAAGTTACAGTATAGTCTTTTCAAATATTAAAGCAAAATCAATGTATCAGTTTTGGAAGCTCTTTGTCTCTCTCTCTCTCTCTCTCTCTCTCTCTCTCTCTCTCTCTCTCTCTCTCTCTCTCTCTCTCTCTCTCTCTCTCTCTCTCTCTCTCTCTCTCTCTCTCTCTCTCTCTCTCTCTCTCTCTCTCTCTCTCTCTCTCTCTCTCTCTCTCTCTCTCTCTCTCTCTCTCTCTCTCTCTCTCTCTCTCTCTCTCTCTCTCTCTCTCTCTCTCTCTCTCTCTCTCTCTCTCTCTCTCTCTCTCTCTCTCTCTCGTCGCGTGACTGATTGGCAGGTTGGTGGCAGGAAGCGTCGCCTTGTGCTGAATGTTTGTCATGGTCTTTCCTTGCCCAGTTTGTCTTGTCGATCGGGAACTCGTGCTATTGATGCGTCCTGAAGTGAGGTGCGTGTTCTCAAACGATACGATGTTTTATCTCGACTTCTGATCACGGAGACTCAAACAGCTTTCTCGAATCAGCTGCCAGTGAATAGGCTACACATTTTCCCTCATTTGTCGGTCCTCAGTTGAGACTAATTTGTGACAGTATTCGGAAGGCTTTCAAATTGTCTCCTTCCTCTCCCCCGGCCTCGTGATGAATAAGGCCCAATTTCGTGACCACAGTGTAAACATAATGCCATCCCCTGTGTGCAGCGAACGCGTTGTTCATTGCTGACATCATTTCCATACCCAAGCGAGCTGCTTACAACTCCCACTAAACATAGACGAGTCGTGGTGTTGAAGTTAATTAAAGGGTAGAATACTGTGAGTGTAACAGGCTAACAGCTGGCACATTTTTTGTCCACATTATCTAAACGCCTTGGAGCAACGGACATATATGAAGGAACCTTTGTTATAGATAGCGCAATGTGACCAGCATTTACCGTTTCCGTGTTTCCTTACCTTAAATATCATGAACGGTAAATGCAGACTAACCATCGCCATTGCCAGACAAATCACCGCGGCCTGAACATCACCATCACTAGTGCCACCAACACCACGCCTTTCACCACCTCGCCCTTACCTCCAAGACCTCACTGCATCCAGGCGACGACTCTTCTTTCCTTCTTAACCCCTTCAGAACTAGGACACATTTTTACCTTGAGTCTCTGGTATGATTAGACGATTTTATTGACATTACGAAGAGTTTATGAAGGTCAGAAGGTGAAAACCCACAATCTTCACTCTTGATCCCCACGTAAGTTCCTGAAGCTGTTTAAAATCGCCAAAATAGCTGAA
This sequence comes from Portunus trituberculatus, assembly GCF_017591435.1. Lineage (NCBI taxonomy): Eukaryota > Metazoa > Arthropoda > Malacostraca > Decapoda > Portunidae > Portunus > Portunus trituberculatus. The sequence continues at coordinate 18,379,785 of NC_059268.1, read as the reverse complement.
ATGTATAGGAGGATGTGTCCCAGTACAGAATGGGTTAAAGCATTATATTTATGTAACGTATTTCAGGACTGTAGTGAGGAGGAACCCTTAGCCGACACTCACACTCGGTAACCTTGTATGCCCTCTACAGCCACTCATTAATTACCGAATGAAAAAATATGTCTGATTTCACGATTTCTTTTCCACTGTAGCGCAAATGCATCTTGTGTTCCAACCAAAGTCAGGACGCGTTTCCATATTCACTCTGGTTGCTATTTGGTGATTTTCGACAGCTTCAGATACTTATGTGGGGGATTAGAATAGTGAAGACTGTGACCATCAATCTTCTGACCTGCATAGACCCTTCCTAATGTCAATAAAATGGTCTAGTACACACATCTCATGGTAAAAATGTGTCCCAGTACTGAAGGGATTAAAGTATTCGTAAGATGCATGACTTTTAGTACTTGCATAACTCGCTACCTCCAAAGTAAATAAAGCTTTTAGTAAGAATATAAAGTCAGACTATCTTACGACTTAAAATTGACAGGAATACTTGAGTGAATAAGCAGGTGAGACCATTGCCTAGTGACGGTGTTGGTTGCCTTGCTTGCGTGTTCTCAGGTGGCGAAATTGCCGTACCTGACCCGACATGATGGATTGCAGTCATAGATCAAAGACTCGAGAGTGGAAAATCATGGGTTCTGGGTCTGAAAAAAAAGGACGTGATTTATTGCATCCGTTTGCTTAGTACTGTAGCGAATCTACATAAAAGTCAGTGACGATTATGGAGTAGCTGTGAGGGTTGATGGTAGTTATTCTCACTCGTGCCATATATATTTGTCTCGCTTAATTTCGGACTTCACTCGCTACGTTTTAGTTTTAGTTTTCAGAATACTTCATCATTTGTCAGGTCCCATCACGGTGCATTGTGGGGAGTAATGACCGCTGGTGGAAAATAACCCTCGTGTATTGAAAGTAACCCTAGTCTTTTTTTTTTTTTTTTTTTTTTTTTTTTTGAATCACACCACCATTTCCTCATTAATGCCTGGAATAACAATCGTGTGAGTAATTTCCGTCTGCGTGGAACATGACTCTAGCAGACAATGAGCCGTATTCAGAAACGCTTTGCTATTTCACGATGGCTATTTCCAAAGGGTGTAGTTGAAGATACTCCTGTTTTTAAGGGTATTGTTATGGTTCAGGTGATGGATTAGCAAGATTTCTAGATTGATCATAAGGAGAAACTGTCTCGAAAACCCGACTTGAAAAATAGACATGGTGAGAGCAAGACGTTTGTGAATATGGCCGAACATTGTGCTTGAAGATAACGATGATGGTGATAATGATGAGAAAGAAGTAAAGTATCATCGACGATTTTCCTCCTTCCTATCTCAAACCTGATCACTTTCTGCAATTCCCTCCCCTTCTGGCCTGAGGAAGACGGATCACACGCCTCGCCTTCCCTATCTCTGCTCCCTCGCCTCACCCATAACAAAGTGCTGCCACGTATCAGGCACCTCCCTTAGTGCCAACAACTTATCACAGAACAAATGCCTGGCAGATTTACTCCTGGACACCAATCGCTTAGTTCGTGTGTGGGGAAAGTGTAGCTGCCGGTGACTTGCCTCTGCTCTGGTGCTCATTCTTGGCCTGTTATTGTTCTGGCCACAGCAAGGCAAGTGCGCGGTGGGCAAGAGGAACATGCTTAGGATGCTAAAGGCGAGGTTTTCATGCACAGTCCTTGTCAGAAGTCGAGATGCATACTGGACCCGCTTCCATTGTGTGAAGTGTTTTTGATCTGACTCTTGAAAAACCAGGTAGTGATAGAGAGGGCCCTCATACAGGAACACTTCACTCCTTCACTGCGTCTGTTTTCAAAGGCCACAGAGATGATTAGCAGGGTTTTCACGTGTGTTTTAATTGCTGGTGATATAGATTTTTTTTGTTAATTTGTCATTTAAACTATATAAACATTCTTAAAACCATCGTAACATTAACTAGAGTCTTGAAATAATGAAGGTATGATGCAGGAGTGTTTCAGAATAGGGGCTCAGGGTATTTAATTTTGAGGTGAGTAAAGAAGGTTGCAGTAATATTAACAACTGTATTGGAATGTAACAGAATAATGAGAATACGTTATGGAATCTGACAAAACGCTCGGGAGTTGTGTGGTCACCTTGCATCTGAATAGGTGACCAGGGTACTTAACTTTAAAGTGAGTAAAGAAGCTTGTCGTAATTTTAACAACTGTATTGAATGTAACGGAATAATGAGAGTACGTTACGGAATCGAACAAAACGGTCGGAGTTGTGTGGCGACCTTCTTCTGAATATGGGCCCAGGGTGAGTAAAGAAGGTTCTCGTAATATTAACAACTGTATTGGAATGTAACGGAGTAATGAGTGGACGTCAGACAAAACGCTCAGAGTTGTGTGGCGACCTTGCCTGTGTAGGACTTTTTCCCTTTCTATGCAAATCGTCACTGAATATGAATAAAACACATTGCTACATTCGGTCTGTGGTGGTATCTCCGCACCATCCCGCAAGTCTCCAGGATAAGAGATAACAGGGAACATATGTCTTCCTATAATGCCTCGCTATCCGCAACTTCACCTGTCAGGGAATCGCTCGGGTTTCTGCTCTACGTGCTTCCCGCTGCCTCCAAGTTATGTGTAAAGAAATCTTTGCAAAGAACACTTAAACTGACAAAGGTAAGAGAAGTGAGATGCTGCTCCTTTCACGATAATGTCGTAAAGAAAGCAGGACTGAAAGGAGAATATTCGTATGGGAAAAATAACAGGAAATGGTAAAGGTTAGGAAGAGGTATAGAAATGTAGCAGAAAATAAGAAAAATAAAGATCAAGAATAGTAAGAAGAGAAACGCAAGGGGAGGAAGAGAAGTCATGAGGTTACACTCTGCGGTAATAAAGGTTGACGTTTCAGTATTGTGTAACTAAAGTCCTTTGCTAGAGTAACACTATCCTTGAATGTAGTTAACTGTTTCCTTTGCCTAACTGATCGATGTATGGGTTATTGAGGACGTGATAATGTTGCAAGATAAACTGTCTATAGCTCTCATGAATAACCCCTTCATTACTAAGACGCATTTTTACCACAAGTTTTGGTTGTGATTAGACGATTTTATTTACATTAGGAAGGGTCTATGGAGGTCAAAAAATTGATAGCCACAGTCCTTACTATTTGAATCCCCACATAAGTTACTGAAGTTGTATAAAACCGCCAAATTGTAACCAGAATGAATATGGAAACTCGTTTTGGAACTGAAGGGATTAAACTAAAAACCTGCCGAACTGCATATTTTATTTTTATTTCATATCTAACACTTCATTGTAACTTGCATTGTACGTGTGGCTGTTAACACGTCTGATTAATTATGCGACCAAGTGTAGTGGCCAGGGAGCTGAAAAAGCTGTTCAGATGACGCAGGAGTGAGGCAATAAAATTACGACCAGTATTACGTGTGATGGATGAATGCTAATGACGTCCCGGCCGCCTGAGATACTTGTTCGCTATTTGTCGAAAAAAAAAAAAAAAAAAAAATGAATTGAAAGAATAGTATTGAGTTAAAACATAATCTTTTTTTCTCACTCGTGTGTCTGTGTCTGTGTCTGTCTGTCTGTCTGTCTATGTGCCTGTCTCCGTCTATGTCTCTGTCTCCGTGTGTGTGTGTGTGTGTGTGTGTGTGTGTGTGTGTGTGTGTGTGTGTGTGTGTGTGTGTGTGTGTGTGTGTGTGTGTGTGTGTGTGTCTCTCTCTCTCTCTCTCTCTCTCTCTCTCTCTCTCTCTCTCTCTCTCTCTCTCTCTCTCTCTCTCTCTCTCTCTCTCTCTCTCTCTCCTCTCTCTCTCTCCTCCCTCCTCTCCTCCCTCCTCCTCCCTCCCTCCTATGCCCTCCTTATCTCCTACAATCCTTCTACTTCCCTCCTATTCTCCCCCTCCACCCTCCACACACACACACACACACACACACACACACACACACACACACACACACACACACACACACACACACACACACACACACACACACACACACACACACATGCACGTATCGCTGTGATGAGTAGCAAGCAGTAGAAGGGGAAGGCAAAAGCAGTTAGTTCATCCCATCGCCTCGGCAGCTCAGTATTGCATTACTTGCTTTATTGAATCACGTTCCCCATTTGTCACTTCTCGCGGACTCTCTCTCTCTCTCTCTCTCTCTCTCTCTCTGCGTGGCTCTTCTTCATCCTCTTTCTCCTCTTCCCCCTCCTCTTCCTCCTCTTCCTCCTCTTCCTGCCCACGTTTATTCGGCTCCCAGTGTGGCTCGCATTCCGTAGATGAAAGACTTATGTTGGAATACACACAGAGTCACAGGGTGTAGGTATTGTGTCAGAGAGAGAGAGAGAGAGAGAGAGAGAGAGAGAGAGAGATTTTATTTTCTTTATTTAACTTTATTTTGAGACAAGGTTTTGTGCTCTTAACAACAACAACAACAACAACAACTACAATCTCTACTACTACTACTACTACTACTACTACTACTACTACTACTGCTACTACTACTATACTACTACCACCACCACCACCACCAGCACCACCACCACTACCACTACCACTACCACCACTACCCACATTATTATTAGTATAGCATCAAGTCTAGAATAGTGTTGAACCTCCGCGCGGCAGACACAGGAGGCGCGGGGCTGGAATCCTCGTGGGGTGGACAATTTGGGCCAGTCTCCTTTCACGCTGTAGCTCCTGGTTCCCTAATACCTGCTGGGTGTAATTGGACGAGTTGTACCCTCGCTACCCGCCAGGAGTGGAAGACCAGTAATCCTGCCTCCCTGTGTGTGTGTGTGTGTGTGTGTGTGTGTGTGTGTGTGTGTGTGTGTGTGTGTAAATAGTTTGCTTCACTTCTCTGAAATAAAGGATGAAAAAATATCATGCCGAAAAATGTGAAAGTTTGATAATATTTTTAAGTTTTGAATAGAAGCCCTCTTATTTTTTTTCCTTGAGGTTAATATTATAGAAAGGTATATACTGACTCCCAATGAGAAGAAGAAGAAGAAGAAGAAGAAGAAGAAAAAGAGGAGGAGGAGGAGAAGAAGAAGAAGAAGAAGGATGATAAGAAGTAAAAGAAGAAGAAGAAGAAGAAGTAAAAGAAGAAGAAGAACAAGTACAACAACAACAACAACAACAACAACAACAACAACAACAACAACAACATAACAAGACTGGAAAAGATCAGTTAACTTACACACAGCACTTAAAACTTTCCCATCAGCCATCACGATCCATAAATCCATCCAGCCATGCCTTATAAATATCTAATGCCCTTCCACTTACCACATTCTTACCAAGTTTACTCCTCTATTAACACTACAACTTTTCATATAGCAAATACGAAACCACGCAGGAGTTCTCAGTGAATGATCCATAAGAGCGCTATACATTGAGGGTAATAAGGAATACATTGTCCTTGGGGTTCACTCTGCACACTCCTTTATTCGTTCCATCGTAACCCCTTCAATGCCATGCCTCTTTTCAAATTCTGGTTACTCTTTGACGATTTTATATAGCTTCAGAAACTTATGTGGGGATCAAAACAATAAAGACTCTGGCC
>NC_059268.1:18369183-18371683 GCF_017591435.1 Portunus trituberculatus | reverse complement strand
CAGCCAATAGTGTGTCACCTGTGCCTTCCTCCTCTTCAGGTGAGTATTGAGACTCACCACACCTGCCTTTGTCTTAATCTTTTTTATGTAAGAGGGAGAACTAACAAGGGCAAAAAAAATGAATATTAGATAAAAAAAAGAGAAAAAAGGTCCACTTGAACTGCAATCTCCACAAAAGAATGAAAATAATCAGTCAGAATTCAGGGACAAATGTTTAGTCGTAGGAAAATGGAAATGGTCTATCCATCTATTCATATTGATTTTCCTACATTCTCTTCATAATTTTCTTAGGTGTATTAGTTTTATTTATCTATGTTACTTTTTATCATCTAACGAGTCATTCTTTTTCTCTTAACTTGTTGTCTTTACCTGCATTTGCCCCGTCTTCGTCTCCTGCATGTTTTCTTCCATACATCCTTGCCTCGCCCGTCACTCTGCATACTGTTATAGAGGCACTGCATTTAGGCTGTATGTTTGTATGGCAGTAGTGAACAGTGGGATACGATGAATGCTCTTGTAAGATGTGCAATGTGTTCTCTGTGTTCATATGCACTTAACCTCTTCAGTACTGGAACGCATTTCAGTTTTGGGCATGGTAAGACGCTTTTATTTACGTTATGAACTGTCTATGGAGGTCAGAAGATTGATGGCTTCAGTCTTTACAATTACAATCCCCACATAAGTTCTGAAGCTGTATAAAATCCACCAAATTGTAACCAGAATGAATATGAAAATGCATTGTGATACTGAAAGGGTTAGAATGAAGCTTGTCTGATCTGTGAGTGGTATATGGTAGTGCAGCTTCCTTCAGTGCGTGTGGAAAGCTGTGTCCATTCTATTTTTTTTTTTCTCGTACACATATCTGTTCAATGTAATGAGAGAATTAGTGCAGTTTTGTGGTGGACTGTTTCATATGATCCCGAACGGCTTACAATCTTTCCTGCTTGCCTGTCTGTCTGTTTTTCTATTTTTTTTTTTATCTGTGTCTTAAGTCTTTGTTTCATGTCTCTATCTCTGTCTCTCTTTTCTCTCTGTTTCTGTCTCTGTCTATCTGTCTCTCTGTGTCTCTCTCTGTGTCTCTGTGTCTCTGTGTCTCTTTGTCTCTTTGTCTCTTTCTCTCTTTCTCTCTTTCTCTCTCTCTCTCTCTCTCTCTCTCTCTCTCTCTCTCTCTCTCTCTCTCTCTCTCTCTCTCTCTCTCTCTCATCCAGTCCCTGTGTGAGTGCTGTGCTCCGCCTCAGTCTCGTTCTACTTGAGCTGCGCCTTTCCCCTTTTACCTCAACACACCGCCTCCTACTTCCCCTCGTCTCCCTCTCCCTCTCCTCTCTCCTCTCCTCTCCCTTTTATCTTCTTTCACCTTCCCTCCCATCCTCATCTTTTTAGTCCTCCGCAAAATATCTTTCTGGCTCTCTGTGTTTATATTTTTACGTCATCCTTTTTCCATTTTCGTTTTTACTTCCCCGGCGATGGACCTTTAAATTTCATAAGTTTCTTTTTTATATTTTGATTTCATTTCGGTTATTTATTTATCTTCGTGAAGCTGGTAATTTTTTTTTTTTTTTTCGTCTTTTTATTTACGTTTTGTCTTTTGTTCGTTGTTATGAAGGCTGGAAATGAGGGAGGTTTTTTTTTTTTTTTATGAAGGAAAGGGAAAAGAAATAGTGAGGGAAAAAAAAAGGAGATGTGATGAAGTGACTCTGACGGTGAAATTTGAGTCCAGTGAAATTTTTTTATTTTGTTTATTTATTTATTGTATTTATTTTATTTTTTGGTACGTCAATCCGATTTCTTTTGGTGTGTGTGTGTGTGTGGACGGCAGCGACGGGTACATATTATTTTATTACCCGTTGACACACACACACACACACACACACACACACACACACACACACACACACACACACACACACACACACACACACACACACACACACACACACACACACACACACACACACACACACACCCCGGACGCGCACACACAAAAAAACAAACTCGTGTTAATTTTGCTAACGTGTAAAAAAAAAAAAGGAAAGAAAAATGAAAAGAAAAGAAAAAAAAACAGTAGAGCAAAAATGTGCAGTGACCAAGAGGAAGGACAAAAATGAGTTTTGTGAAAGCATTATATAAAGTATTCTGCGTGGTGCTTTGGTGGGAGGAGGAGGAGGAGGAGGAGGAGGAGGAGGAGGAGGAGGAGGAGGAGGAGGAGGAGGAGGAGGAGGAGGAGGAGGAGGAGGAGGAGGAGGAGGAGTGAAAAGAAGAAGAGGAGGAGGAGGAGGAGGACGAAGGGCTGCTTGAGACCGAGAAAGGACAGGAGACAAAGAGATAGTGTTTGCTGTGTTTGGTGTGTTTGCTGTGCTTCTCTTACAGCAGCAGATATGTTGTCCCCTTCTTAAAGCTCCGTGAAGTCCTTGCAGCGAGAGATGGTTCGACACCCGCCCATTATATCGTAGCTAAGAGCGTTCGTATAGCGTGGTGGTGTGCTGTGGAGAGCTGCATTCTT
>NC_059268.1:18346683-18364183 GCF_017591435.1 Portunus trituberculatus | reverse complement strand
AATATTCTGTTCTTTTTCTGTTAGTTTTGCCTCTGGAGAATGGATACAACATGGCTACCTTTGATCAACAGACAAAGACAACGTTTATCATGATGGACGGTGTTATCTTAAATGTCGCGGTGATTATAATGTGTTCGCTTTGTTGTGGGAAGAAATATTGTGCTAAAGGGGCATTTAGGATAAAGGACAAAGGCGTGAAAGAAGTGAAAATAGAATAATACCTGGTGGAAGCTTCATCTTCACACACACACACACACACACACACACACACACACACACACACACACACACACACACACACACACACACACACACACACACACACACACACACACACACACACACACACACACACACACACACACACACACACACACACACACACACACACATTTGTCCTTTTCACTAATTCTTTCGATCTTTTTGAAGACTGTAATTCCAGTGGGCCTTTTTTTCTATTTCTTTTCCCCTTGGCAGTTCTTCTTCCTCTTACATAAAAAAAAACATGCTTGCACACACGTACACACGTACACACACTTGCACTTAGGGAATAATTGTTACCTAAATCTCATCAAGGCACAAAATCACCAAATCTGCCAGTACTATTCGCACTCTTTAGGATAATTGTTATCATTCGAGAGCTGTCAGTGTTTTCCAATCTGTCTAAACAACTGTCGCTATTTTTCTTCTCCCTCTCTTTTTTTTTTTTTTCAAATTGTGCAAGCCTGAATTTATGCGTGGAATATTGCACTAATTGAAAGCGATCGTTCCAAAAGTTGCTGTGTTTGCTAGAATGAGGTGGCTGTGAGATGGACATTCCAGACTCTGCCATTACTTTAACCTGTCGTCATTGTGTTTGCTGTGAGGTTTCGTCGTGTTTCTTAAATCCTTTCAAGGTTATAAGAAAAAAAAAAACATTAGTGTGATATTTTGCAGTCCACGAAACGGTTAAATACAGGCCAGTTTAATCCCTTCAGTACTGGGACGCATTTTTATCTTGAGTTTTGGGTATGATAAGACAGTTTTATTTATATTAGGGTCTGTGGAGGTCAGAAGATTAATGGCCAGAGTCTGCACTATTTTAATCCCCATATAAGTTTCTGAAGCTGTATAAAGTCGCCAAATAGTAAGTAGAATGAATATGAAAACGTGTCCTGCTACTGAAGGGGTTAAATGTCTAGAAGCAGTGCGAGTCATAGGAAGGAATAACAGAAACAGAGAATTCCAGAGTTGTGAAAGGGATGAAAGAGTGAAGGTACTCGTTAACTCTTGCGTTAGTGAGATGGACAGAATAATCACCATCCCCACCATCATCATCACTCCAATACCCGTAAATGATCACTCCATAATCATGCCTCTCACCGCATCACCGCACGTCACATCCATGCCGTCATCACCCGTCAGTAATAACATCTTTCATCACTCATCACCAACCATGACACCATCCTCTCCCTGACCCTTTACAACACCACGCACCACCGCCTGTCACAACCCCAGGGTGAACGAAAGGAATTTATTGAGCACCTACAGTAGACATTCGCGACACTGTTCACTGCGATGTATCCTTTCTTGCCTTTTTTTTTTTTTAGTAAAGGAAGAAATGTGAACGTTCAGTCAATACCAGGAAAGGAAAAGAGAAGAAAATAAGAAAGTGAGGCTCGTAAACTTTTCCTGTAAACCTAATTATTTTAAACTAAACTTGTATATGTGGACTAAAGCAGAAATTGATTGGTGGTATCTTGAATCAGTCTCAGGATCTTAGCGTAGTCCAGATTGAGAACTATTGATCTGTAAACAGTAAGTAAGATTGACGTCAAAGCTCTGAGTCAGATAATTAATAAGATAGAAGTAATTTACAATAGGATTGCATTTAGAAAGATTAAATATAAAGAAAAGCATAAACAACTACACACTGAATACAAGGAAGGAAGGAGTGTGGCGTGACTGCTCAAGGACAGTGGTGGTGATATTCACGTGAAGGAAGGCGTGTCCCATGTGGCTCAGTGTTGTCTTTGTTGCTTTTCTTCCTTCATAGAGAGGAGGGGTGGAGGAGAAAGAGAGAGAAGAGACACCTCCTTTCTCCCCCTTCCTCCTCTCCTCCATGCTTCCTTCATTTATTCATTCGTTTGATCCTTTCTTCCTTCCTCAGTTAGTTTCTCCCTCCTTCATCCATCTTTCATTCTCCTCCCTCCTTCAACTACGCTCCCAGAAAAGTCGCAGGGTGCGTGACGATATCACAGAAGTATTTAAATGAGTTAAAGGATTCCACTGAGGAGATATAATCAGGTTCTCCATGTTTGAAGCTAAAATGCATACGAGAAATTACAAATAAGCTTGTACATGAACGTGGTGAGTGTCCAGACGTTAATTTTTTTTTTTTTCAGAGGAGGGTGAATAAAATATGTGGATGATGATGGGAATTAGCAAGGTTTTAACCACTTAACTACCGTGACGCGTTTCCATATTCATTCTGCTTACTATTTGGTGATTTTGTACAGCTTCGTAAACTTATGTGAGGGATTGAAATAGTGAAGACTGTGGTTATTAATCTTCTGACCTCCATAGACTCTTCCTAATGTCAATAAAATAATTTAATCGTACACAAATCTCAAGGTAAAAATGTGTCCCAGTATTGAAGGGTTTAAATGCTTAGGTTTTGTTTAGTGTAAGTCAGCTGGCCTTTTGCAGTCTCTATTTTTCTGTGTTATCTCTCTCTCTCTCTCTCTCTCTCTCTCTCTCTCTCTCTCTCTCTCTCTCTCTCTCTCTCTCTCTCTCTCTCTCTCTCTCTCTCTCTCTCTCTCTCTCTCTCTCTCTCTCTCTCTCTCTCTCTCTCTCTCTCTCTCTCTCTCTCTCTCTCTCTCTCTCTCTCTCTCTCTCCTCCATCTTTCCTTCCCTAAAGCATCTGAACGTTTGAGAAAAATGGCAGATAAACGTGTCCTTAGAAGTTTTAATTGGGTGGTTTCTCGCGGCAGGGACGTGATGGGTGGTGCAGGGGACGATAAAATAACACACTTACCCATCACAAGCATCACGTAGCTGTCCAGATAAAAGGAAATACTTAATATCAGTACAGTTGTCGATTAAAGTTTAGCATCTGTTTCACGAGCAGTAATGGTTTTCCCAGGTCAGAAGGAAAGATAGCGGTGGTCACGTGTATTAGGAAGTAAAAGTGCGCTTGTCTTGTAATTGACGTTCGCGGTTTCTCGGTAATGTCGTGAGTCGCCGCCGCTACCCCTCGCAAACTTCAGCCATTACTTCTGCGTGCGATTTAATTTGCCGATTGGACGTTACTGAGAGGAGACGTGGCGCGTGTCCCTGTGCGGAGGAATTAACTTGCCCTAATGACGCTCTAAGTGAAGGTGAGGGAAATGGAGGATGTGCAGTGTTTCCTTATTACTGGTAATTACAAATTGTTATTACTGACACGCTGAGGACACTGGTGACGGGGACCACTACTACTGCTACTATTACTATTAGTGCTAGTACTGCTCATTTCAAACTGGCCTTTCCTGTCAGTAATAGGTGACAAAATAAAGGAATTACACAATAAATTAAAGGAACAAAAGAGGTAATCAAGGAAAACATTGACGTCATAAGTGCTTGCATTGTGTTTTGTGGAAATGTAAGCTTTTAGAGTGTACAGAGTAGAAAGGAAGGGAATTGATGATAGTAAGCTTAGTTAATCCCTCAACTGCTGATAACGATATGGCACTTTTAATTAAATGCAACAATCAAATAAGCTAAGTATGAATACAGGGGATGCTTTTGGAAAAAAAAAACTTTTTTCGATTAATATTATTCACTTTGAGTGTGTATAATGCTCTTAAAATGTGGAATTTTATTGATTTCCATTAGTGACGCAAAATCGCTCTCTGGTTAGCTAGTAGTTCGTGTGTGCGTAAGTAGATGAAAGTGAGGTCACAAAAATAAGGGAGCAACGCTGTTCACACCGGAATAGTGTAGTAGGTTCATTAGCTAATCGCCATGACTCAACCCTCTTAAATTTTCCAATCACCAAAAAAGAAATTGCTCACTTTGAATACATTTCTCTTGAAAAAAAGAAAAAAAAAAAGGGAGAAAAGTAGCAGCACGTTTCATCGTCTGGTGCACTCCCTTCATCATCGTAATACGACCCACCGAGGCCTTGGTAAAACTTCTCTCTCCGAAAAGAGCGACAGTTTTGCTGTGCCTCACCCAACTCGAACACGGGAAGTTACCCTAAGGCGTATTTGCTCTTTGAATATTACACCAGGAACATGATTTCGTCCTACGTAATTCCAATTATGATGAGGGATTTTGCAGTAGCTTGGCTTAGGTTAAGTTGTGTTATGAGTGGTCTTGTGGATTTTGTCATGATGAAAAATTATAGTTCATGAAATTTTCATGGACTAATCTTCATGAAAGCAATTTGCGTATGTGGAACTAACAAGAACATAAAAAAGTACGGGAAGCTGCAGAAGCCAGCAGGCCTGCACGTGGCAATTCCTCCACACTCGCATGCAGGTATGGAGCTGTCATTCCTAACCATTAAGTATATCCAATCATTCTGCAAAGCTCCCTATCGACTCGACGCAAACAACTTTGTTACCTAAATCAATTCCAGTCATGCACCTCTTCTTTTGAGAACGAAATTCTTCTTATCTCACTTTAAAAACTCGAACTTTATCAAGCTTGAACCTGTCATTTTTAGTCCTCTCCTCATTGGCGCTCCTAGGAAGCCATCCAATTGCTACAGAACATTAGAAAAAGCATAAAGAGTGTGTGTTGGATGCTGTTCTGGGCTTTATCAGCACTTAACACCATAAAGACTACATTTAGTGCTGCTAGCGATGTGATATTTAACCCTTTCAGTACTGGGACGCATTTTTACCTTGAGTTTTGAATATGATTAGATTTTATTTACATTGGGAAGGGTATATGGAGGTCAGAAGATTAATGGCCAGAGTCTTCACTGTTTTAATCCTCACATAAGTTTGTGAAGCTGTACAAAATAAATCAATAGTAATAAGAATGAATATAGAAACGCGTCAAGGTACTGAATGAGTTAAACATCACAAGGGCACACGAGATAACTTACAAGACACCGGTGCGCTAAAAATACGTCTAATCACCGTTCATAAATACATCAAAGCTTTATTTACTTTATGCTGCTTATTGACTCTATCCACTTGATAACTTGTTTCTCTTCCAGTTATCTGCTATCATGGTAATTTTTTATTTGTATTTTTATCGTGTTACGCGTCTGGTAATTTTATGCCGTCACTGATTGATAATGTGATCCAAAAACTTCAAGAATTGGCTTGCAGATTCGAATGCTTTATAATGAGATTCGAATCCTTTATTATGTCATATCTTTCGAGTTTTTCTCTCCGTGCTTTCTTTGTTTAAATGTGCTTTTATGCATTTATTTTTTTTTTTTTTTTCCTCCTTTCAGTCTTTCTTTCTCGCCTTCCTTTCTTTCCGCTTCGTTCCTCCCTTCTTTTCCTTCTTTTCCATCCTTATTTCCTTCCTTCGTTTGTACATTTATTTTTTCCTTCCTTCCTTCCTTCCTTTTTCTTTCTTTCTGTCTTTCTTTTTTCTTTCCTCCCTTCCTCCCTCCCACCCTCCGTTATTTTTTTCCTTTCTTTCTTTCCTTCCTTCCTTCCTTCCTTCCTTCCTTCCTTCCTTTTCTCCCCATTCATTCTTCCACCCTTCTCCTCCTCCTCCTCCTTCTGTCCTATTTCTTCCACCTACTCATACATCGTCATTTCTCTACTCTCATTCTTCATTCATATTCCTACTTGTCACACACCAACCTTGCTAGCCTCGCATCTCTTATAAGGATCTGCGTTGCGAGGATATAGCGTGTGTTTGTTAATATACGAGTGACTCCCTTCGCCTGTCTTTACCAACCCTCACCTTTGTCCCGTACGTTGAACCAATTATGAAGGTACGCAGGTGGTAATGTTACGAAGAAATTCAATGCTGGAACTTGTATCCTGAACAAACGAACACGGAATTTAGAAGATGGATGGTATGCTAAAACAAAGGTATAGGTGTCGTTTTCTCTCTCTCTCTCTCTCTCTCTCTCTCTCTCTCTCTCTCTCTCTCTCTCTCTCTCTCTCTCTCTCTCTCTCTCTCTCTCTCTCTCTCTCTCTCTCTCTCTCTCTCTCTCTCTCTCTCTCTCTCTCTCTCTCTCTCTCTCTCTCCTCACACACACACTTAGCACACACACACACACACACACACACACACACACACACACACACACACACACACACACACACACACACACACACACACACACACACACACACACACACACACACACACACACACACACACACACACACACACACACACACACACACACACACACACACACACCTGTTGAGATTGCTGTGATTCATCAGCCAAAGGTAAACATCGGTGGTGGTGGTGGTGGTGGTGGTGGTGGTGGTGGTGGTGGTGGTGGTGGTGGTGGTGGTGGTGGTGGTGTCAGTAAATAATGCATAACTATGGTTGGAAACGTTACACACACACACACACACACACACACACACACACACACACACACACACACACACACACACACACACACACACACACACACACACACACACACACACACACACACATCGATTTTATTTATATCTCTTGTTTAGCATCCATAACATCCCACTTTACTACCATAAAACCATGTTATTTACTTTTTTTAGTGAAGGACTAGTGTTGACCTGATTTTTTTCCCTTCCTCACATTTTTTTACAACACAAATGAAGTAGAAGTGGTAATAAAGTTTGCGGAATATCAACAAAGGAAAGTTATGAAAGTTATGATGGCCTCAGAATTTCTTACGCGAATTGAAATGCACCAAAATAGATGCTGGAGGGATACGTAAGTCAGGAAGACCTTTTCACCGCTATGGCTGGTTTGCAATAACCTACACTACGTAATCTCAAAGCAAATAGGGTAATTAAGAAGACTACCATAGAGTGTCTACTGTAAAGTGGCTCCTGGGTCTCGGTTTGAATGGTGGACGTCCCAGGGAATGCATGGCTGTCAGATCTTGAGGAAAACCGTGAGTTATCCTTGTAATAAGTGCGTTGATTAACAGAAAGCAAGTATTATTCACATCAAATCAATAACGTTATCAGTAAACTACAATATATTTTAAATCCAAGAGCCATTTTTAGAGCAGACAGGCTATAACTTTTTTTACTCTACGATAACCTACAATAAAAAGCAAGATATAGGACAGTAAAGGCGAAGACTCCTCTACGGTGGTGATATAAACGAGAAATGACTGTTTTTTTCCTGCTGTTGTTCTTGGCTGTCAGTATTGCAGCCTTTAGTGGAGCTCAGGGAAGAAGGAAACTGAAGTAAATACTGTGCGAGTGTGTGTGTGTGTGTGTGTGTGTGTGTGTGTGTGTGTGTGTGTGTGTGTGTGTGTGTGTGTGTGTGTGTGTGTGTCGAGGCTTTAGGGCAAGAACCTCCAATTAGAGAATAACATCAACGTATTTTGATGAAGATAAAACTAAGGAAATGCTGGAGGCTGGAGACTATATGCTGAAAGAGAGAGAGAGAGAGAGAGAGAGAGAGAGAGAGAGAGAGAGAGGGAGAGAGTGGGAGGATGAAAGAAGTAAGGAGCTCTTGGGAAAACAAAGGAAGAAAGGACAGAGGAGTGAGAAAGAAGGAAATGGAAGTAAGAGGGAAGAAAAGAAAGAGAAAAGGAGGGAGAAGGAAGGAGGGAAGAAGACGGAAAGTTAGATCTGAAGAGGAAGTTGTTTTTTACGGGCGAGTCATTCCAGTGTGGGAGTGAAGGAGTGGCTGGAGTTTTCCTTGCCGGGAGTTGACGACCTTGCTCTCTCTCTCTCTCTCTCTCTCTCTCTCTCTCTCTCTCTCTCTCTCTCTCTCTCTCTCTCTCTCTCTCTCTCTCTCTCTCTCTCTCTCTCTCTCTCTCTCTCTCTCTCTCTCTCTCTCTCTCAAGAAAAATCATACCTTAAAAATAAATTCGTGTATAAAACTCACTTTTATAGAAAAAACAAAACGAAAACAAAACTTAAGGCTCACCAGAGAAGCACAGCCATCAGCCACAGCAGCAGCAACGGCAGCAGTACGACGTCTTGTTTTCTGCACGAGGCATTCCACAGACGCTACCTCTATACGCAGCGACGGCCAACGCACACTGGCTCTGGGAGGAAACAAAGCCGAGAGAAGAAGGAATGCGACCAGAGTAAAGTTAACCCAGCTGACTGTAATGCTTAGGATGTGTGGTGGTCTAGATTCACTTGCCCGCTCGCTCGGTGTATTGTATCGTGTCTTACCGTCGTGCAGGTTGTCTAGGGCTCGAATTCCCGGGTTGATCAAATGGTTTAGTGCAATTTCAAAATGTAATTAGAGTGAATAATTTTAGTACGTGTGTGTTTTTTTTTTTTTTAATGGATTGGTTGCTATTTTATTGACATTAGGAAGGGTCTATGGAGGTCAGAAGATTGATGGCCACAGTCTTCACTATTTCAATACCCACCAAAGTTTGTGAAGCTGTATAAAATCACCAAATAGTAACCAGAATGAATATGAAAACGTGTCCTGGTACTGAAGAGGTTAAAAAGATGCATTCGAGCACTTTAAAATGGTTTAGTGGTTGCAGTTTTACCTCTGTGCTGTCAAACCCTTTATTATTGTTCAAATGGCGTACCGAAGTATCACATTGTCAGAAAAAGGAGAGACCGAGTAATGAAAACCTATCAGTGCTCGTAGTTTTATTGGTGCTAAACAAAGTCGTCTATGGTTTCCCAAATAGAGTATCAAGTGTCACAGCGCCATTAGCAGGCAGTGTTGAGCGCCATCACCGGCTTTTATATATATGGCAACACACGCGGCTGAGTCTTTCATCCTGACAGACAGTTGTTTTGTTTGTTCCGTCATGTGACCCGCCAGCTGCTTCCGCGGTTCAGGCAATGAAGAGAGTAACTTGTCTTCCTCTTCAAGACGTGGAAAATCTATATCGTGGTTTCAGCTGCCGCCTGCACCCGCCAGCAAGAAAGAACCGTGGCGTTTTTAGATGAAACTCAATATGAGACGCACACATAACTTGAGGATTTGTGGCGGCCGTGCTGGTGGTGGTGCGGAAGGAGGAGGAGGAGGAGGAGGAGGAGGAGGAGGAGGAGGAGGAGGAGGAGGAGGAGGAGGAGAAAGTAAAATCTGGTGCAGTAATTACGTGTATTGTATTGGTAATGAAGGCAAATTCGTACATTTGAAAATGGTGATAATGTTTACAGACACACGCGCGTGCACACACACACACACACACACACACACACACACACACACACACACACACACACACACACACACACACACACACACACACACACACACACACACACACACACACACACACACACACACACACACACACACACACACTAATAGATAAGTTGATAAATAGATAAAATAAAGATTTGGATAAACACAAAAGTGATAGATATTTAAATAAAAACAGAGAGAGAGAGAGAGAGAGAGAGAGAGAGAGAGAGAGAGAGAGAGAGAGAGAGAGAGAGAGAGAGAGAGAGGACATTTACTTTCATCGCTGAAGATAAGTAAATAAAACGTAAACAAGTTTGTATCGACCCTGGTGAGCAAACTGCGTGCTGCTGAAATTTACTGATGGTGAGGAGCTGTCGAGCCCTGCCACTGGTACTGCTGCCGATGATGACGCTGGTTATGGTGTTGATCATTCCACCTGTTGATGCTGATGGGGTGAATATTGTTAGTTTTAATGCGTGTGTGTGTGTGTGTGTGTGTGTGTGTGTGTGTGTGTGTGTGTGTGTGTGTGTGTGTGTGTGTGTGTGTGTGTCAGTGTTTCACCTTTCCAGTGCAATACTTGTATCTACACGAGAGCGCCAAGAGTCAGTTGTATAAATGAAATTGCATACATTTAGTAGTAGTAGTGTGTGTGTGTGTGTGTGTGTGTGTGTGTGTGTGTGTGTGTGTGTGTGTGTGTGTGTGTGTGTGTGTCGTACGTACGAGGGTGTGTGCGTGCGTGCGTGCGTTACCTACACCCACCGCTACCCACTGCATACATGAACGCCGCTGCATACACTGTACATTGAAACCTCGTGCAGTATTAACGACACACGGCTCGCTGCTGCCCTCACACACACACACACACACACACACACACACACACACACACACACACACACACACACACACACACACACACACACACACACACACACACACACACACACACACACACACACACACACACACACACACACACACACACACACACACACCTGCTTTTTCCCCAGCATGCACTCATTTATGCTTTACCTTCAGAACCCTCCAAAAAATCATCTGCTTTTTAAACGTACTCACATAAACATCCTATTTGAATGTTCGTAATTTATCGTTCAATATCATAACATACTTGACAACGGCGTGTGTGTGTGTGTGTGTGTGTGTGTGTGTGTGTGTGTGTGTGTGTGTGTGTGTGTGTGTGCAGATAGTTTTTAGAATAGTGGTTATAATTATTACCCTTGTTTTCGAGTAAGTGATGAGCGGAAAAAAAGTAGTGGAAAGAAGAAAGATCAATAGGTAGAATATAATGAAAGGCATCGATAAATAAGCGTGGAGAATGAAGGTAATAATAGTGTTGATGACGTGAGGAATTATTTTGTGTTCAGGTATTGACATGCATAACAACACCCCCCCTTATGGAGCACCAAGCGCGTCAGGCTGTGGAGGAGACAAAGGATGAGGTGATGAATTGCTGACATAAACACCTGACTCGCTGAGCTGCTAAATGTTAACAGGTGAATTTCTCCTCCTTCGTCACTTATTCTTCCTCTTCCTTTCCCTCCTCCTGTACTGCTCCTAGCTATCAAGGTGTGATGATTGTTTTCAGTGCTCACTTTATAAAGGAGTCTTATTGCAGAAGAAAAATAATATATAACTATAAAACATAAGAAATTTTATTCTTTCTCATGTATATCTGAGTTTCAAAAGATAATTGTGTTTATTTTCATACAAAGTGTCCCGAACAGACAGAGGCGAGGCGTAGGGAATGCACGCGCCATGACACAGTACAGGCACCGCGTCCCACGTCTCGCCTGCCTCCCTCCTTCCCTCCCTTCCTTCCTCCTCCCTACCTGTATGCCACCCTCTCTCCCTGCCTGCCTGCCTGCCTGCCTGCCTGCCTGCCTGCCTGCCTTGGGCTTCACATTCATGCTTTCATCCATTTACAAATAGAAAGTTGAACTTTGTAAAAATGCATGCGTTGTGATGAAATGTTTTATGAAGGAAACGGAAGTCCGGCAAAAAAAAAAAAAAAAAAAAGAAGAATGGAAAAATACATGTATTTATGAATTACATGACAAAACTGAATGACATTTCTAAAGCAAAAGCTCGCCAGAACTTTCGCTGCCACAGCCACACGTGTTAATGAAGTTCGAAACATTACCTCGGCCGTAACAAATTATCTCCAACACCTGAAGGCCTGCGTGCTGAGGCGCTGCATGGGCGACTTGTGGGCGACGCGGCGTGTCCCCAGACAGAGGCGCGAGTAACACATCAAAAACTGGTGATAAACAATAATTTGAGAACATTTTGTGGTTACTGTACTGTGTGGTGAGGCTGGAGATGCTGCTTCTATTGGCGCGAGGAGGTCCAGAACATTTTTATCCTATCAATGTATATCAAGTTTCAGGTCTAATTTGGTTTTGGAAGTATCGGTTATGGTGAATGGTGACTGTGTAAGTGATCTGAAAGCCATCCGTGTCGTGCGAATTACAAGCTGTCATTGGTGTAACATGATCGCTGGATTATCCTGTCACACACCACACGCCCACACTCCCACACTCCCACACGGCCATCGCTCCGCCGGGCTCTGTTGCCTTACATAATATTTCACACTATAAAACTTGAAAACCTGTTCAGAAAATGTTAATATTTACATGCGTCCTCCTCAAAGACATTCCTTCATTCTTTTCATGTGCTGTTTGTTATATTTTACGCTTAATTGTCTCTTTGTGCTGTGTGTGTGTGTGTGTGTGTGTGTGTGTGTGTGTGTGTGTGTGTGTGTGTGTGTGCGTGCGCGTGCGTGTGTGTCACCTCTCCTGATTTGGCGTTGCTTGCTCAGTCTTGCTTTTTACATCTTAACTGTTTGCACGGCGGCGTTTCTTCGACAATGCTGCGCTGCTTGTTTCATTATTGTGTCTGTACGTCTGTGTGTCTGTCTCTGCTCTCCTCCCGTCTCTCTCTCTCTCTCTCTCTCTCTCTCTCTCTCTCTCTCTCTCTCTCTCTCTCTCTCTCTCTCTCTCTCTCTCTCTCTCTCTCTCTCTCTCTCTCTCTCTCTCTCTCTCTCTCTCTCTCTCTCTCTCTCTCTCTCTCTCTCTCTCTCTCTCTCTCTCTCTCTCTCTCTCTCTCTCTCTCTCTCTCTCTCTCTCTCTCTCTTGTTCAGTAAGGATTCGCTGGCGTCACGGGGCTTTGTGCTGTTGTAATGAGAAGGAAAATAGTTGTGTGTGTGTGTGTGTGTGTGTGTGTGTGTGTGTGTGTGTGTGTGTGTGTGTGTGTGTGTGTGTGTGCGCTATACGAGGCTGTAGTGGTAAGAAATAAGGGCAGAAGGTAAGGATAACATAAGCTTTATTCCTAAAATATACACGAGGAACAATAGGACTGTTAGAAGATACTAGGAAAGTGTGTGTGTGTGTGTGTGTGTGTGTGTGTGTGTGTGTGTGTGTGTGTGTGTTGAACAAGGCTATAGTGGTTCAGGATGATACAAGTGGATACATAGACACAAGTATAGTATTAAACAACTTACATAGCCAGTACTTCCTGTAACAGTAATTCTCTACAGTAAATTAATCCTCGAGGCAGTTTCTTTTGTATTGTTTAAAAATTGAAGTCTTTTGTGGCCATCCATTAATATTCCTTCAAACGACAATTCTCTGTACTAAATCTTCCCTCATGGCACTGTTATTTCCCTCGTACTGTTCATGAATTAATTAACTAATGATGCCTTCCACATGGCAACCGAGTGTGCAGATTCCCTTGCGGCAAAGATTCATCCTCATGCACTGTCAGTGTGTGAATGTGTGGAGTGTGCAAAATAAAAGAGAAGACAAGAGAGGCCAGGTTGAGATATTTTGGACATGTGGAGAGGAGAGATGAGGAGGAACCAGTGAAGAAGGCAATGGTGATATACTAGTTACGGGAATGAGTGTGGGTAGATAGAGAAGAAGATGCACTGTACACTAGGAAAAACTTCACTCAAGCGGCTAACCTTACTATACACTGAGAATAAGGTCGTATGAAGAAGAAGATGCACTGTACACTTTGAAAAAAACTTCAGTCTAGCAGCTGACCTTACTACACACCGAGGATAAGGTCGTATGAAGAAGGTACAGTTTAAACCTTTACGACGTGTTCTGAAATATAATAGTTCGTGAAGCGCTTCAATTTACGCTACCTTGTATTTTTTTTGTATAGTTTTCACTAAGCACACGTAACTTTCTCCTTAGCATCCCTTACCTTAGAGAGAAACACGCGATCTGCGCATAATTCACCGTTTCCTGGCGTTTTCTACTCGGCTACAGGTTAAAGCGTTCTACCAAAGACAAAAATATGTTTCTACCGGTGTTAGGACGACGCTGCCTTGTTTTTTGTATATATTTTCACTAACCACGCACGTTACTCCTCCTTACCTTCCGTTATCTAAAGAATAAATACGTAAATTGAACATAAATCACTAACTCTGTGCGTTTTACTAGAATTTAAGTATGTATTTACTAGTATAAACACATAAACAGCATAAATCACTAATTATGTGGGTTTACTAGAATTTAAGTATATATTTACTAGTATAAACACATGAACTGAGCATAAATCACTATTTTTGTACGTTTTACCAGAGTTAGAGTATGTATCTACTAATGTTATGGGAGAGAAAGGTGTACAGGTCTGCTAATTCTGTCTGTACTGTAGGCTGCGTGTAATTTCTTGTTTAAATGGTAATGTGTACAGTTTTAGACGTTGGATAAGTAACCTCCCGCATTCCCTACCGTTGATTATCGTGACAATTTTAGAATCAGCAAGGTATTCGGAAAATTAGATCAGAGAATGAGACTAAAGACAATAAAAGCGGGTGTTGAAGGTTACAGGAATCAGAACCACCACTGTACATGTAGTTTAACCCCATCAATACTGGGACACATTTTTTACCTTGAGATTTGTGTACGATTAGACCATTTTATTGACATTAGCGAAGGTCTATGGAGGTCAGAAGGTTAATGGCAACAGTCTCCACTATTCTGATTCCCACATAAGTTTCTTAAGGTGTATGAAATCAACAAATAGTAAGCAGAATGAATATGTAAACGCGTCATGGTACTGAAGGGCTTAGAGGAACCTCGACTGTTGTACCTGTCTGTAGCTTTATAGTGGAGGTGGTGGCTCAGGTGTGGGAACGCAGGTGAAGGAGAGAGAGAGAGAGGTGGAGGGTGAGGAGGACTACAGTGAAGAGTGAAATAGTGAAGGGACACCTGCCCACTACACACGCGCTCTCTCTCTCTCTCTCTCTCTCTCTCTCTCTCTCTCTCTCTCTCTCTCTCTCTCTCTCTCTCTCTCTCTCTGGCCATTTCAAGCTGCAGAGTTGCGTTGGCGAGGTTTCTGCGAGTTGTGTGAATAATTTGTTGCAGTGGAGGACGATATGCATGAGTTATTGCAGTACTAGAACGGCGGCGCGTGACACAAAGCAGACATTTTTGAGATATACTGCGGAAATGGTGGATATTTACGATGTGAGTTACGAGTTTCCTATATGCGCTCTCAATATCGAGCAAAGTTTCTCCGCGTACGATGCAGGACGTTGTAGTAAAGGTCATATTTGCTCTTTCTCTCTGCTCTCTCTCTCTCTCTCTCTCTCTCTCTCTCTCTCTCTCTCTCTCTCTCTCTCTCTCTCTCTCTCTCTCTCTCTCTCTCTCTCTCTCTCTCTCTCTCTCTCTCTCTCTCTCTCTCTCGTCAGTCTGTCAGGTTTGTATTTACTTTCTTTCTTTATTTCGTCTCAATATCTTACATCAAATACAAAGGAGACAGACTGTATTGCCGCCGCCACCACCACCACCACCACCACCACCACCACCACCACCACCACCACCACCACCACCACCACCACCACCACCACCACCACCACCACCACCACCACCACCACCACTACCACCACCACCAAGAACAACAACAACTATTGTGCTTACTATTTGGTGATTTTATACAACTTCAGAAACTCATGTAGGGATTAAAATAGTGAAGAGAGTGGCCATTAATTTTCTGACCTTCATAGACTCTTCCTAACCTAATTAAATGGTCCAATCATACCCAAAACACACGGTAAAAAATGCGTCTAAGTACTGAAGGGTTTACGGTGAATACTGAAATAGAATGTTTTACTGATACGGGAAAGTGAAATAACTCCCTACGCCAGAGGGTGGAGACGTTGCAAGTGTCCCTCACCCTCACACACCTTACACGCCTCTCTCCTTGGTATTCCCCGCCAGACTCCCTTGTTTTGCGTCAGGGCTGATGTGGTCACGGTCGGCCGAGTCTTTCCCCTCCCTGCGTGTTATCCCCGTGCAAGCGTGTGGAGGGAGTGATGCTTCCATTTACACACCCGTTTTTCATCCAAGCAAATTCCACCTAAGATACGAAGATTCCTCC
Organism: Portunus trituberculatus; assembly: GCF_017591435.1. NCBI lineage: Eukaryota > Metazoa > Arthropoda > Malacostraca > Decapoda > Portunidae > Portunus > Portunus trituberculatus. Next base: position 18,348,481 of record NC_059268.1, on the reverse strand, counting down.
TTGAAAGTTCCATCTGTATGAGTTCCATCTAGCACTCTCCGCTGCTCCTGTTCCACCTACAGAAAAAAAAGGAAGAAAATTAATCTCATCTATTGCCAGGAGAATTATTTGCTGCAAACCTTGTGGGAAATATATTTGGAAGGAACTTAATGGCATATGTGTATAGTCAGTGTGTGTGTGTGTGTGTGTGTGTGTGTGTGTGTGTGTGTGTGCATGTACTATACCTGCCACGTCACATGATTCTTACCATTGCCTTATGACTTACCCACAAAAGACACACTCTATCACCTCGCCACCTATTCCAGTATATCCTTGTCTGCAGTCATTCCAACGTCTTCATAGCGCTTCTCCCCTACCGCACCTTTGTCCCACATGAAAACACCTCGACTCTGGTCTACAATACTTTCAATGGGCTGTGGTAGAAATGACACGGAACAACTCCAGAGAACCGTGCCAATCATGTTTGTGGCTTGAAAATCATGTTTGTGGCTTGAAAATAGTGAGAGAGGAGAGCGTCTTTTTGAATAAGTCTTTGGGCTGTGATAGAAATGACATGTAGCAATTCTAGCTAGCCGTGTCAATCATTTCTGTGGCCTTTGAAAATAGTAGAATAGCGTTCTCTCTCTCTCTCTCTCTCTCTCTCTCTCTCTCTCTCTCTCTCTCTCTCTCTCTCTCTCTCTCTCTCTCTCTCTCTCTCTCTCTCTCTCTCTATCTATCTATCTATCTATCTATCTATCTATCTATCTATCTATCTATCTATCTATCTATCTATATTTCGATCTTTGGAATAGGGTCTTTGTTCCATCTTAGACCCTGCTACCTCCTCTCTTCTTTAGGTTCAGTGACTGCTCGCATCCAATAAGCAAGCGGTATATTGTGTAGCTCCTCCGCCCTAAGCAAACACGGCACACACTCCTAATATGAAGGGACGCTATTTTTATTCTCCTCAAAATTTCCTTCTGCAGACCTTCAAGGGGGAGGGTTGGAGGGCTGGGTAAGGGTTAAGGTGGTTAGGGAAGGAGGTGGGCAGGTTATTGCAAGTATTGATGCCCGGATATTGGTGGTGTACGGTTGGGTATGAAGATTGGGTTAGGGAGGATGAGGGAGAGAGGGAGAGGGTGTGGGTGTCGGTGTGGATGTGGGTGTGGGTGTAGGTGTGGGTGGGACAGTGGTTTGGTGGTGGTGTTGTTGCTATTGTTGTTGTTTTGTTATGTTTTGTTTTTTTGTTTTTTTCTTCATTTTGTTTTTGTTCTTCTTGTTCTTGTTCTTGTTCTTCCTGTCCTTGTTGTTGTTGTTGTTGTTGTTGTTCTTCTTCTTTTTCTTGTTTTTGTTCTTGTTGTTGTTGTTGTTGTTGTTGTTGTTCTTCCCCTCCTCCTCCTCCTCCTCCTCCTCCTCCTCCTCCTCCTCCTCCTCCTCCTCCTCCTCCTCCTCCTCCTCCTCCTCCTCCTTTTTACCTTCTTCTTTCTCTTCTTTCATTTTTTTCTTTCTAGATAAATAAATCACGCATATTCTACAATTCTAGTGATGGATTGACAGCGATTCTTCACCACCACCCGCTTATCGTCTCGGCAGCTTTGGGAACAGTTCTTGACATCCTAAAGGGTTTGAAAGTACGGAGTTGAAACTAACTATGTAAAAAGAAAGCGTCCTTAAAAGTAGCGACCAAACTTTCTGGCGACAAACTTCCATTGAACACTAGCTTTAGATGTGGAGGTTGAGAGAGAGAGAGAGAGAGAGAGAGAGAGAGAGAGAGAGAGAGAGAGAGAGAGAGAGAGAGAGAGAGAGAGAGAGAGAGAGA
>NC_059268.1:18331683-18341683 GCF_017591435.1 Portunus trituberculatus | reverse complement strand
TTTACATTTGCTTATTTAATCAACACTAAAAAGTAAAAAAAAAAAAAAAATGTAGTCAGTCTTCCTTTAATATATTACTTTATTTGAAATTTTATCCCTTCTAATATTTTTCTTACCTAAGATTAACAACTTGAAGACTTTGCTTTTAAAAATTTCACTCGTATTTTTATTATCTTAATGACCCAATGTACATCACGTTCGTTATATTTCCGTATGTATTATTATATCTCAGTTTACGCCAGGTGAGTCAATTTTAATATCATTCCCTGTGAGAAATGAAAACACTAGTGAAGTCAAAATGTTTCAGAGGACTTGCATTTATTTCACTTCAAGCAGAGATTCTTGAAAAAGGATGACGGAAAATTGCAGCAGGAGAAGCAAACGAGAAAAGAAGCTTGCCCTCAGGTAGCTTATATACTTTTCCGGTATGATATCACAAAGAGACACATTTTTCCTGTATATATAACCCTGTGAACTTTACCTACACTATGGAAGGTAACGTGAAGCCTCCTCCTTCAGGTACTCCTTTCCTTCCATTCCCCTCTTAAGCCATCTCTTCAACTTTCAACTCTGTTCTTTCCCCTTTGTGCCTTCAACTCTCATAGCTTTACGAAGAGAAAGAGAAGGAGAAAGAGAAGAACGAGTGAGAGGGAGGAAGAGGATGAGGAGAAAGAGGAAGGGAAGGAAAGGGAAAGATAGATGGCTGAACTTACGGCAAAAGAGAGAGAGAGAGAGAAAGGTCAAGGAGGAGAGAAAAAGAGAGAGAAAGAGAGAGAGAGAGAGAGAGAGAGAGAGAGAGAGAGAGAGAAAGAGGAAGGGAAAAAAGGGAGAACTGCTGAGAAAGAGAGGGAACTTACTGTAAAGTTTCGAAGTTGAGAGGAAGTATAAGAAGAGGAAGTAATTAGAAGAAAACGAGGGTTAACTGAGTAATCTATGCGAAGAAGGGAAGATGGTGAAGAGAAGGGCGAGGAAGGCAACGAGGGAAGAGATCAAGTGAAAAATGTAGTGGTAATAGTCAAATGAAAAGTGGAGATAGGATAGAAGACAAGACAAAGAGTTCAAAGAGGAGGAAGAAGAAATCATATTAAAAATGCTTGATTAGTAAAAGATAAAACTGGATGTAAAGGAAGAAGAGGAGAACGAGGAGGATAATGATGATGGTAATGATGATGATGATGATGATGATGATGGTGATGGTGATGATGATGAATAAGAGAAGGAAGAGAAAACAGGTGGTAAAATGACGAAAAAGAGATGCAATATAAATGTTAAGAAGATTCATTAAAGGTGTGTGTGTGTGTGTGTGTGTGTGTGTGTGTGTGTGTGTGTGTGTGTGTGTGTGTGTGTGTGTGTGTGTGTGTGTTCCACTGAGAAATCTGACGTATGGCATTCACAAACGAGAGATGAAGCGTCAAATTATGTATATGGTTTGCTAGATACAACAATTTACACAAAAGGAGGAAGAATAGACGGAGAAGGAAGTGAAACCGTGTGGCAAAGAAGAGAGGCAGAGTCGTGGCTGGGAAGATAGAAAGTAGAGAGGCAGGTGGAGTGTTTTCAAGTGACGTGGGGCAACAGGAACACGAAGGTAATTTTTTTTTCCTCTCTTTCTGAAGCGAGTGAAGGCGTTATTGAATACTCCACGACTCGCCTCGCCTCTTGTCTGCTGGTATCATGTGTCACGTTTGTATATGCTGCTATACGACACGCACACGCACACACACACACACACACACACACACACACACACACACACACACACACACACACACACACACACACACACACACACACACACACACACACAGACACACACACACTCCTATGATTGCCCTCTACCCTCATATCATACTTGTGTTTTGTAACCTCGTCATCCATCTCTATTTTCTACCCACTGCTCATCCTCCTCTTCCCTCTTCCTTCCCTTCCTCCCTTCTATCATCCCTCCTACCTCTATTTTTCCCCCTTTTCTTCCTTCCTTTTTCCTCCCTTCCTTCAACAAGAGCAAAAGCCGAAATCCCTCAAATATCCCTCAAAACGCTACATTTTCCCCTGAATAACACAAAAACGGGTTGGTTAATAGCACGGCGCACCTTTACGTTCGTGTATGATTTGCTGGTTCTGCCTTTTTGCTGCTGCGACTTGAAAACTGTTTGGTGTTTCGTTTTCTAGAATTTTTCACGTACGCTGTTTTGATTTTAACATTACAGCTGTTTTGTTTATTCGTTGGACTTGTTCGTACGTATATTTCGTGTTATTGTTGTTCTTGTGTGTGTGTGTGTGTGTGTGTGTGTGTGTGTGTGTGTGTGTGTGTGTGTGTGTGTGTGTGTGTGTGTGTGTGTGTGTGTTCTCTCGTCAGGAGTTTTCCCTCTCTCCCGTGTGGTGTTTTACTGGTGGTGTTTGGACTTGAAGGCGCGTGTCAGCGAGGTAGGGAGGGAATCCTTTCAACTGGGAGTTTGTGGCGGAGAAATTGTTTACCTGTCCGTGTGTGTGTGTATGTGTGTGTGAGAGAGTGAGGGTGACGGAGGTGGGTAATGGAGGAGGCAGACGTGGACTGATGGGTGTTCTGGTGGGTGATAAAGGGTGATGTAGGGGTTACTATAATGAACCCAAGAACTGAAGGACAAGAGGCACGTCACTCACATTCATCTACTCACATTGGTTGGCTCACTCATCGCCCCTCTGCTGATAAGACTGTGCAAGGAAAGACTGGATGGTGTTCTTTCCAATAGAGTATAATATACCAAATAGAGCCAAAATATTACTTGTCTAAGTCTATTAACTAAATGAAAAACCTAGTCTGGAGTTTGCAAATACCCCAAGTTTCCTATGTAATTTTTAGAAGGTGTTTCGGGGAAGGAGAAAGTTCGCGTTTACTACACCCACCTTAATTTGGACCTTTTCAGTCTTCCTTTGTGATGGTCTCTTTACCACCAGCCTCGAGGTCACACGGGTCACGCTTGATACTTCCTGGCTGTGAGTATTTCCACCTTGACTCTTTCCCACCTTCCTTGCAGCGTGTTGGAGAGGTTGCATATATTTCTTTACCTTAATTTCGTGTTCTCAAATTATTGTAGTCAGTTTTCAGCCACCTGTCTACAGTGCTAGCTCTCCTCCGGCAGTCAAATGAGGGTTGTGTTGAAACGCGACTTTACTATGAATAATTACCTGTGTATTTATGAGATTGACTGGTTGAGGTATAAATAATTAATGCATGTAACTTAATTGGCCGAATTATAATGCGCTTAAAACATTAATTTAAATCAGTAAGTAATAATACTCTCACCGTCTGCTTTCACTCACTGACAGGCTGACACGGAACACCGGTACACATTAACACAAACCTTCTATACTTACCTTCATTGTGCGCTGTGTTCTTCCACTAACTGAAACCCTCTGGCCTTCCAAGAATCCATTAGTAAGAAGACGGTCAGGGGATCAGAGGACTTTAGAGAGCAAGACAGGGGAAGTAAAGGCAGGCTGGTCTTCTGACCGGGAGTACCAGCGGGTTACGGCCACTTCAAAAGCATCTATTTCTGCAGCTAAGTGAGCGAGATAGCATTACAGATGGGCCTTGGGATATGAGGGACTTGTATGACCGCGTCTTTAGAGTTAAGTGAAAGAAAGGAGAAGTGAAGAGTAAAGAGCGATGGGCGGGGCGAGTATGTGAGTGCGTGCAGGTGCGTTAAGCAGGAGCAGGTGTCAGAAGGGAGAAATGGGCTGGGAGTAGCACAAGTGAGAGAGGCTAGGAAGAAAACGAGAGGGAGAGGAGAGGGAAGGGGGAGGGATGGAGGAAATTTAAATTGTTAGTCTTCTGTAACAAGCTTTGTGTGTGTGTGTGTGTGTGTGTGTGTGTGTGTGTGTGTGTGTGTGTGTGTGTGTGTGTCCAAGCAAACATTTTCTTGTAGTGTTTTAAATGATATAGGTCCAGGACGAACATAGCGATAAAGTGATTATAAAGTTGCCTTCATAACATATAATGGTAATGGGAGACACTCTCACGGATTAGAAAAGTCACACACACACACACACACACACACACACACACACACACACACACACACACACACACACACACACACACACACACACACACACACACACACACACACACGAAAGCAAATCTTCTCTTACCCAGTTGTGGAAATATTGAAAAGATTAATACAAAAATAAATGTCTTAAAAAAAGTGTACCATACAGTAAATAAAAACTTTTAGCAGTGAAATTAACCTCAACAATACCATGACGCATTTCCATACTTATTCTGGTTACTATTTTGTGATTTTATACAGCTTCAGAAACTCATTAATCTGGCCATTAATCTTCTGACCTCCATAGACCCTTCCTAATGTCAATAAAATCGTCTAATCACACTCAAAGCTTAAGGTAAAAATGCGTCCCAGTATTGGAGACTCGGAGTAGGAAGAGCAAGGTTGAGTTAGTTGTGAATGGAAACTTTTGGTCTGAGATGTTGCTCCTTCAGTGGTTTCTCTTTAACACTGCCTCGATCTGACTGTCTGATAAATGGAACAGTAATCCTAATTCTCTCTCTCTCTCTCTCTCTCTCTCTCTCTCTCTCTCTCTCTCTCTCTCTCTCTCTCTCTCTCTCTCTCTCTCTCTCTCTCTCTCTCTCTCTCTCTCTCTCTCTCTCTCTCTCTCTCTCTCTCTCTCTCTCTCTCTCTCTCTCTCTCTCTCTCTCTCTCTCTCTTCCTCTCTCGTTTCTCCTCACCATCCTCTCATTCCTGTCTCGCTTAACTCAGTCTTAAGTCCTTCCCTCGCTCACTACTATTTTTTTTTCATGTCTTTTTCCATTTTTTATCTCCTTTCCTTCTCCTAATCCTTTTTTTTTTTTTCTTCTTCTTCTTCTTCTTCTTCTTCTTCTTCTTCTTCTTCTTCTGCTTCTTGTGCGTCTGTCTAATTTTTGTCACTTTTTTTTCCAGCTTATGTGTTGAATTTCATTATTTTGGTTTCAGGTTTTTTTTTCTTTTTCTTTTTTTTTAGTTTTTTTTTCTTTGCATCGTTTTCTTTTCTTTTTCTTTTGGTTTGGACGACTGTAGTATTTCCTCGTCTCTCTCTCTCTCTCTCTCTCTCTCTCTCTCTCTCTCTCTCTCTCTGGGAAAGAAGAAAAAAAAAGTAAAATTTCAAGCGTCCTCATTTCCTTCGTATCTCATTAATTTCCACCCTCTCTTTTTCTGCCCCATAAGATGTTTCCTCGATGCACGTCCACTTACCACCACCACCACCACCACCACCACCACCACCACCACCACCACCACCACCACCACCACCACCACCACCACGACAACAACCCTCCCCTCAACCAGCTCTCCTCCCGCACCCACCGCGCCCCCACTTCACCTGATAGGACACTCTCTTTTACTCTGAAGATGGGGGTGATAAGCCCCCTCCATGCACGGCGAACTTTTTCCTTGTGGCGTAGTGGCAAGATTTTTTCTTTCCTCTCTTTCCAGAGAGAGAGAGAGAGAGAGAGAGAGAGAGAGAGAGAGAGAGAGAGAGAGAGAGAGAGAGAGAGAGAAAATTTTTAATCTAATATAGCCCGTAGATGTTGACAGTTTTCAGCTAATAGACTAATGATGCCCGTGAGCGATTTTTTAGTGCAATTTCCATCCATGCGGTAGGAAATTAAATAATGTTGAAAATAATGAGCTGTATGATGGAGGCGGCTGGAGAGAGCGAGTGGCGTGTGGCTGACGGATAGATAAGTCGTGGCGAGAGGAGTTACTTGCTTTCGTGCGCTTGGAGTATCTTAACGTTTAGACAGTATTGGTTGCTTGTGACCCTACTGTTGGTGCATTAAGATGATTGGTGCATTGGTCTAGTCAAGGAAGATTGGAGGGTGTTTTTGAGTGTTTTAACCTTCAGTGTCACATAGGTGAGTCAATGGGGGGCTTTAAAGGATTAGATAAATTTGTGGCAATATTTCAAAATAACGAATGAGAGAGAGAGAGAGAGAGAGAGAGAAGGAAGTAGGGAAGGAAGGAAGGAAGGAAGGCAAGAAGGAAGGAAGGGAGGGTAACAGATGGAATTAGGTAGCTTTGCTCATACAGAGACTGCCACGTGTAGGTCTGGCAGTCTCTTGCAGATTCCCTCGTTTCTTATGTTCTCATGTTCTTAGATCATCCACAGTGAAACAAGTGTAGCTTTTTAACCTTTTGACTTCTGTGGTTTCTTTCAATGTCAGTGAAATGAGGCCGAAATTGCTGCTTTCAGGGGCGACTCTCAACATGCCAGCGTAAGAGGTAATTGAGTAAGATTTGTTAACCTCTTCAATATTAAGAAGCATTTTTCACCTTAATTTTTTGGGCATGATTTGACGATTTTATTTGCATTACGAAGGGTCTGTGAAGGTCAAAAGATTAATGCCCAGAGTCTTTACTGTTCCATTCCCAACATATGTTTCTGAAGCTGTATAAAATCACCGAATTGTAAGCAGAATGACTGAAAATGCGTCATGGTACTGAAGGGGTTAGTTAATACCTGTAGTTTGTATATTCTTTGGTGAACTTATCCAGAACTAATAGAAATAAAAAGAAATAATTGTCTGTTCCTCGATTTGATTTTTGATTTGATAAATTTATTACGCTAAGGCGCCATACACACAGGTACACGGATCACACAGTAGTAAATTAATCATGACACTACAAAATACGATGAGGAACACACACACATACACACACAAACACAAAAGATCCTGCAGACTCTGATTACTGTTTTGATAGGCGACACTTAAGAACAAAGGAGGGAATTGAATATGACTTAGCAATACCTTCTGCTTTTTTTTTAATGGAAGAGGAGAAGCTGGCCAAGGGCAACAAAAAGTATAACAAAATAAGGCCCACTTCATTTCCAGTTCTTTTAAAGGTTAGTAGAGTTAGTCAAAAGTCCGGGACAAATGTCTTGAACCCTCCCTCATGAAAGAAGTCAAAATGAAGACAAATGTAGTATAATTATGTATAGGTGACAGTATCAACAATTACTCGCATAAAACCATTGTCATTACTTTCACATTGAGATTACTCTGTGAAAGGCAACACGAGACAGCACAGCAAGTAATAGGGTAAGAGTTGTTAATACCTGTTGTTTAATTATTCATTGGTGAAATTATCTAGAATTACGCAAGCTAAATCGTTGTCATTAGCACTCCAGGGGATAAAAGCTTTGGATAATCCATTTGGCTGCTCTCTTTTAGCTCATTCACTTACTGAGCCTTTCTGCAGTTCGGTTTTGTTATTCTAAACTGACACCATTCTTACTTTATGATAGGTTAAATAAGTAATTTCTCTATTTTCAACTTGTCTAGGTATTCAAAACGGTATTACTGCAGAGTTTCACCACAATCAGCTACGTGTTTTTTACCCACCTCAAGAGATAGAGCTCCTGATTACGAGTAATTTGAACCTTTTTGAATGGCGACACTGATTTTTAAAATTTAAGCGTGTTTTGGTGTTTTGGTGATCAGCCGTGACAATAGCCTCACGCATCAAACCCTCCCGCACACTGATGGTGTCATGCGCTCGCGGCGGCTTGGCGGCTCCGTGACATACCATTGTCTGAGCATGCGCTTAATTGTTTACGCTGATTGGTTCTGTTCTTTGAAACTGAAGCGGCGGCCAATGAAAAAAAAAAGCAATTATTTCCACCAATCACGACGGTCCCTGAGGTTAGGTTTAGTTAGGTTAGGTTAGGTTAGATTAAGTTTAGTTAGGTTAGGTTGGGTTAGGTTAGGTTGCGTTACGTTAGGTTGGGTTGGGTTGGGTTGGGTTAGGTTAGGTTGGGTTGGGTTGGGTTGGGTTGGGTTGAGTTGAGTTAGGTTAGGTTAGGTTGGGTTGGGTTGGGTTGGGTTAGGTTAGGTTAGGTTAGGTTGCGTTACGTTAGGTTGGGTTAGGTTAGGTTAGGTTAGGTTGCGTTGGGTTGGGTTGGGTTGGGTTAGGTTAGGTTAGGTTAGGTTAGGTTAGGTTGGGTTGGGTTGGGTTGGGTTGGGTTGGGTTGGGTTGGGTTAGGTTAGGTTAGGTTAGGTTAGGTTAGGTTCTTTTCTGGACGAAACTAATTTTTTCTGGTAGATTTCGGCTTGTTTTAATTAATTTACCAGTTGTTTTTTTATGCAAATCATAATATATTTCGGGGCTGTAAAAAAAAAAATTGGTTGATTTTCGCCAAAAACAAGTGGTATTTTAATTAAAAGCAAGCCGAAATCTACCAGAAAAAAATAGTTTCGTCCAGAAAAGAACCTAACCCAACCCAACCTAACCTAACCCAACCTAACCTAACGTAAAAAAAAAAAAAGAAAGGGCAAGGTGGTGAAACTCTTCAAAACAAGTATTTTCTCTATTTCCAATTTGTGTAGCTATTCAAAACAAGTATTTTCTCTATAATCAACTTGTGTAGCTATTCGTCAGCTAAATCATGTAGAAATACGTAAATAGATCAGATAAATATTAATTCGTCTTTTTTACTAAGATATTACACATAACCATAGGAGAATTTAAAGTCTTCAGTGTTTTTATTTAATAGTTGTTGCAGTAACACTTCTTATCCTTCCTGTAGATATATTCCTGCAATTCTTCCACGGTATTTCCTTCTTTAGCAGTCACAGTTAGGGTAGTGATGGGTGGGGAGGAGCCTTCATCTTAACTATCCTACATCTCTTTTCGAATATTTCTTTCTGTTGTCTGTTGTCCTTCAAGATTTTCCTCCTCCTCCTCCTCCGCCTCCTCCTCCTCCTCCTCCTCCTCCTCCTCCTCCTCCTCCTCCTCCTCCTCCTCTCCTCCTCTCTCCTCCTCCTCCTCCTCTCTCTCTCTCTCTCTCTCTCTCTCTCTCCGTCTCTCTCTCTCTCTCTCTCTCTCTCTCTCTCTCTCTCTCTCTCTCTCTCTCTCTCTCTCTCTCTCTCTCTCTCTCTCTCTCTCTCTCTCTCTCTCTCTCTCTCTCTCTCTCTCTCTCTCTCTCTCTCTCTCTCTCTCTCTCTCTCTCTCTCTCTCTCTCTCTCTCTCTCTCTCTCTCTCTCTCTCTCTCTCTGTGTGTGTGTGTGTGTGTGTGTGTGTGTGTGTGTGTGTGTGTGTGTGTGTGTGTGTGTGTGTGTGTGTCCTTAAAGAGTACTTAAATTACCTCTATATTCTTGAAAACATCCTTCTTAAACCTCAGTAACGTTCATCACAGCCCATTTAATGCTTAGGGTCACATTATTAAGAGGTTGACACTCTTCACAAGGTAAGCGTGTAATTTACAAAAGATGCATAATTTTCAAAGTAAAAGCTGTGTTCTTAAGGTCCAACCAACGCTAATGTGTCATGAATATATCACACTCTCCCCATCCCTCTCACTCTCTCCCACTCGCTGGAAACTCAAAAAAACAAACTAATTAGACCATGAAACTAATTTTTTTAACATGTAAATTTGGGGAACAGCAAGTGACTAGGTGGTTTTGTTGTTACGTCCAGCCAATTCGCAGGTTAATGATGTATTTTTCCCCGGCATAGCTAAGATCAACGTCCTATCAAAAAACACTTATATTTCAAGTGTAGCGCTGTTGTGTGGGAGCTTTTCTACACCATTGTCTCCTCTGCAGTAGTAATTTGTAAGCTGAAGAGCAGACCCGATTCAGACTGGACTCGGCGACAGTGGGGGAAGCTCGCACGTCTGTCCATCCACCGCTCGTTTGTCGGTCATCGTCGCTTACTGGTCTCGCCAAGTCACGTTAGTCTCGCCTCAGGACGTAGTGTTGTTCCCTTTCAGTGGCACTTGAGCTCTGCATATTTCATCACTTTCATTCCAAACTGGCTCAGTCTTTTTCCTTCATGTTTATATTCATTTTTCTGGTCGTATTTTTCTACAGTTGTTTAGAAGTAACTCACGTTGGGTCAGATACTAGTATTGAATGATTTTTGTTGCTGCTTGTATTGTTTCTTCTTTTTTGATCCACACATTTATTGTTGCACGCATCAAATCTTTGTTTAAACATGTATTTCATAGAATATTGCCCTTA
>NC_059268.1:18301683-18326683 GCF_017591435.1 Portunus trituberculatus | reverse complement strand
GGTCCGGTGTTATTTTTCACTTTTATAACCACGTGGAGGCATCAAGAGGTAGGTGTGAAAGGGAGAGGTGTGCATGTATGTCACCATTGTGTATAGATGGCACGGCACAGCACCAGAATATGACTACCGTTGGCTGAGGCACCAGTGATGGCATTGACGAGGCTGGAAACAGGAAATTGTTCTCAAAAGCAGGCGCGGAATAACGTCTATCAGTGCACTGACTGTTGCTTGAAATATCTCTAAGCGAAATTTTAAAAAGATATTGTCTGCATAGCTTTTAGATTTTGAAATAAAAAAGAAAATCTGCGAAAACCTTTGACATTATTGAAGTGTTAGTCGTATTAGAGGAAACAAAAAATACTAAAAATATAAATTATCTTCCTGTAAAATTAAATGGCACATGAAGTTTTTTATGCAGAGAATATTATCTATATCTAGTGTGGAATTACATATCATACAACAAAGCAAATGTAGAGATGTGTTTTTTATACAACTTTAATTTTTTTTTTATTCAACGTGAAAATGATAATAAATGAAAGGTATACCAACGCAAGGCTTCGGCTTTTTGTTCTTCATTGTTTATGAAAAGAAGGAAAACTGTGAATAATGAAATTTAATCCTGAAAAACATAATGTAACGTATTCATTTAGTGTCATGCATTCCGGTTTGTATATTTGCCTGTCATTAATGTTGCTTCATGTTAGCGCTTGATTATTTAGAGAAAAATATTCGTAGGGAGAAATTGTACGAATATTAAGGTAGTTTATTAATTTGCTCTATAATTACAGAATTTATAGTTGTGAAAGGCAGAAAATATTGATACCTAAAGTTATATAAAGCTCTCTCTCTCTCTCTCTCTCTCTCTCTCTCTCTCTCTCTCTCTCTCTCTCTCTCTCTCTCTCTCTCTCTCTCTCTCTCTCTCTCTCTCTCTCTCTCTCTCTCTCTCTCTCTCTCTCTCTCTCTCTCTCTCTCTCTCTCTCTCTCTCTCGTAATAAGAGGAGATAATTGCCAGTAATTAGACATTTCACACAGCGGATTGCTTCTGACCTGCGAGATTAATTGTGCAATATTTTTTTCTTTCATTTCTTTCTTTCCTTTTGCGTTAATTAACCTTTGAAGAGTATAATTTGTGCTCTCTCTCTCTCTCTCTCTCTCTCTCTCTCTCTCTCTCTCTCTCTCTCTCTCTCTCTCTCTCGCTCTCGCTCTTGCTCTTGCTCTCTCTCTCTCACAATTTCGTTAAGTTTTCATTTCATTATTTGATTCACTTTTACAATTCTGTTTTTGTGACACCGAGTTTACGTTTCTTTTCTTTTCGTTCCCCACTCACTTTCTTTTTTTTTTTTAAACTTGAAATGGAGGTCAAGAAAAAAGTACAAAATATAAAGGAAAGAAAATAATAAACCGTTCCCAAAATAAAACTGCACAAAAAAAAAAAAAAACAATACATACGCATCTAAAATAGCACACAGTTGAGTTCCAGTGGCGCTTTGGTACCCTATTACAGTTTTCTCACACAATAACCTGCAAAAACGAACAAAAATTTACTGACACTACCCAGAGAAGCTCACGAGGAAGGTTATGGTGAGAGTCTGTCAGCAGTAACAATGAATCCAGCAGTTACTCTTACTCTTGATGGCTGCTGCGGACTTGAATGTTGTTATGTTGTTCCAGACACACCAGAAGAGAAACACTTGTCATTCCTTTCGACTGCGTGAGGAGGTGTTTTGGTTTTCCCAGCATACGAGAATGTTATTGCATTTTGTTTACGGTGCTGGGAGATAGAGAGAGAGAGAGAGAGAGAGAGAGAGAGAGAGAGAGAGAGAGAGAGAGAGAGAGAGAGAGAGAGAGAGAGAGAGACTTTTGACATTGTACATGCCTCCATCCTCTCCATCACCTTTTACCCATATCCGCGGATATGAAAACCCTGCATTTTTAGACAGGATAGCAAAGGCTACCAGAGAATACCAGAGAGAGAGAGAGAGAGAGAGAGAGAGAGAGAGAGAGAGAGAGAGAGAGAGAGAGAATTAAAGGTGTTTGGGATGCCACCGTTGTCTGACAGGTAACAGGTAGAAGCAAAGTGATGTATTCCGGGTTGTCGAAAGTTTTACCTTACCTCCGTGTGGTCTGTAGGGAGACGCCACCACCACCACCACCACCACCACCACCACCACCACCACAGCAGGAAAGGTGTCAGGTGTTCGGTGTGACGTGGCGGCGAGAATGCTTGTCACCACCACCAGTGCATCGAGTGGCGGGTTTTTGCGGTCTCAGCTTCAGGGAAATAGGAGAGGGAAAGGAACAAGTGAAGGCTCTTACCTAATGGCATTCCCTTAGTCACCTGCAGCGCTTGTTGACTAATAGGAAGCAGGAAGCAGGACAAACAGTAATGTCACCTGTATTACATTGGCGTGAGTAGTAGTCTTGTGTCTCTCTCTCTCTCTCTCTCTCTCTCTCTCTCTCTCTCTCTCTCTCTCTCTCTCTCTCTCTCTCTCTCTCTCTCTCTCTCTCTCTCTCTCTCGTCTTCTCATCACAATCTTCTCTTCTCAATTCTTAATACCGCACACCACTACTCTCAATACGTGACGGAGTTCTTTGCACATGGAAGAACCACTAGGGAGGAAAAGTCACGTCGAGACATTCAGGGGATTGTTATTAATAGATGTGACGCTTAGGAAGGTGGGTTAAGAGAGAAACATGAAGCAAATGCCCCGGGGAGAAGAACAGCGATATCCGATTGCAATATTGATTGGGATGGAAAGGAAATCATGAAGAGACGATGATGATTGAGACAAGGAGCTTTGTAAATTGGCGTCGGTGCTTTAAGTTTATGGTATTGGTTCTTATTTACGATTCTATGAACTTTTTTTTTTTTTAGTTTGTTTGCTGCAAATGGCCATGTTGTTACGACGCTTGTGAATTAAATATCAGTTAGTCAGTTAGTCGGTGTGTCGTTTAGCTAGTCAATCAGTCAGTTAGTTCCCTCTGCCTAAGCACCGTTCAGGCAATTTTCATTATTCAGGTATTTTATCTTATATCCTGAAATCCAGAGGCTCACTCAAGACTTTTAAAGATTTATTCATGTTTTTACCTGCTTGAAAATAAATGTTTAATATCACAGTCAATATATCGAAATGGTCTAAATTACAACGATGCTGCATGAATTGTCACGAAATGTTTAGTAATAAGAGAAACATTTTTGCGTACCCTTCTAATTGAATACCTTAGCTGAGGATCACAAAGCGGTATTAGTACACGTGGCTATTCCAGCTGCCAAATAAGGGCGTGTGTAATACTAACGCTGTGGTATGGAGGGAGCAAAGGGCAGGGAGGACAGCACAGGGAGTAGTAACACTGCAGTGGCCTGAAGTGGGCAGCGGCAAGAGCTTGACTAATGGTTGAGGCGAGGAGAAAGAGAGTAACGAAATTGTACCGTAAATCATCAGGTGTGTGGAGGGGATGTTGGCGGGATGGGGGCGGGGGGGAGGAGAGACGACGAAGGGATGGGGAGAAGGCATTGTCCCCACCACTACCACCGACAGCGTGTGTAGCAGTGGCGTGCGTTTGCTCGATTCAGCCATCAATCGTGCACGTCTCCCTCAGGCCACTGTCACTGCCTGATGACAATAGAAGCTTCCCTCCGCCAGCCAATCAACCTTTGGCTGGTGGGTGTGTCGCCGCTAGTGTGTACCGATTGCAGGGCACGGTGGATGTAATGCGGGACGTGGGGTGAGCTAGGGGTGTGTTGGCTGGGTTGTGGAGTATGGGGGCGTAGAATAGAGTAGTGCAAGTGACGTGTGATGGAGTGGGCCACGGAAACTGTACACGTTTATACAGGCCTTGGTGATGTTTTGTTCTTGTGTGTGTGTATGTGTGTCTCTCCTCGCTGTTTGTCAAAGGTGGTGTGTTCAAGGCTGAGCTCTACAGACTCTTCTCATGGATTTGGTGTAGAGTTGGTGATCCTGTGTGTGTGTGTGTGTGTGTGTGTGTGTGTGTGTGTGTGTGTGTGTGTGTGTGTGTGTGTGGGTGGTGGGGTGCCTCGCCAGGGCGTCACGTGTGTTCGCTGCTGAGTTAATCGGTTTCCGTCACAGTCGAGTGATTTCGTTCATTTTCTTTCGCCGTGCTCATGAGTAATTAGTGCGCATTTATGTATTTATTTAGAGAACTGCACAGTTAATTAAACTGAATAAATGCACCCGCTGCTGCTACTGTGTGTGTGTGTGTGTGTGTGTGTGTGTGTGTGTGTGTGTGTGTGTGTGTGTGTGTGTGTGTGTGTGTGTGTGTGTCCTTTTGCGTTTGCTTTTAAGTGATTGCTATTCCATTCCACAAGGAGATTTGTGTTCCGTCATTTAAAGACAAGCCCAGGGCATCTATCTACACGCCGCAAGTGTTGTCATGAACATTTTGTCCTTTGCCGCGATGTAGCACTTCCTGCCGCCATGGGACCTGCTGTATGTAGGACGTTCAGGGACAGCAAAACACTAGGTGGCTTTTGGCTTTGTCTGTGTAACAACACACACACACACACACACACACACACACACACACACACACACACACACACACACACACACACACACACACACACACACACACACACACACACACACACACACACACACACACACACGAGACCTGATGAAGCCTGAAGAACACGCACGCACTGGCACAGAACGCCACGACCTCACTCAGACATAAATCAAGAAAGAAATGGGAAAATAAGAGAAATACATGAAAGTAGCACATCGGTCGGTACACGCTGAACTGAAAGATTCTGCTTGAGTCGTCATCGTCAGCGCGAGTACAGTATAGGTGAGTGGAGGAAAGTAACACCACTGACTAATTATTTAATAACTGTTGCCCTTCACCTTTTAGTGAGGGAAGAGTGACCGTGTAGGCAGTGTACATCAAGCAGAGACTGACACTCAGCACTGCTTCCTCTGCATCCTAGTGCTCGCCTCGCTGCCGTGAAAGCTTGCCGTGTCAGGTTTTTGCGTCTCCTGCATGAAGGCGTTCCATCCTCTACAGTTGGTGAGGCGGCGGATCAGGCGGGTTCTAGTTCAGCTTTAGCAACACATCAGGATCTCAGATAACTTTGTGAGTATTTTAGTTTTAAAGGTGATCCAGGGACATGAAGCCTCGTACCCTGGCCCAGAATGACTAAATAAATAACATCTTCCACTCGCCACGGTGGCCTCCCGAGTGCACATTCAGTGGTGAAAGTCATTAAGGAACGAAATTCTGAAAATAATAAGTGTTTTGCCAATCCGCTTATATTAAGTATCAATTATTTGGTATTTTAGGAGAAAAGTGGCATTCTTTGGACTTTTTGATATTTTCGCAGTCCTCTTTCTTCATATTTTCTGTGAAGGAAAATAAAAGAAAGACACCTGCAGGATTGCTACGCGTCCTCAAGGAGTGGCACCTAACGTGATCCACAGGCCGCCGCTCCTGCCTCCATGCATATACATAAACATGCGAGGGCGTCGTCACCGCGGGATCCTCACTCGATGACCACAGGACGTCAATATTCTGTTGGAACATCACAGCCCAGCCTTGCCTCGTGCACTGGCCGGCCACTGGGAGGAGGCTGGACCGAGGCAACTCCCACAAGATACCTCAGGAAGCTTTTAGGTGAGGCGCGCCAGAGGAAAATGAATCAGAAACTGTAGCATGGAATGAACGAAAGAATAATTTGTGCAAGAAGGAATGGAACAGACAACCCTTGCAATTCCTCGCCTTCCTTCCCTCTGAAAACACCTTCCCTACTATTTATGTTGATCACGAACACTTACTTTTCCTTTATTTACCCCTCTTGTCACCTCCTATTCTTATATATTACCTTTTCCTCCTCATCCTCTCCCTCCTCCTCCTTCTCTTGCTGCTGCTTCTCCTTTTCCCCCATTTCCTCCGTGCCTTAACTTGGATGCTGTACGAGTAAGGAGGAAAGGGCTGCCAAACTATATCGCTTACCCTCCCCCTCGCCTGCCTTGGTTGTGTCCCACGCCATATCTCAGGCTGTAACTCCAGTCCTCTCGAGACCTCGTTGAGAGGCGAGCGTCAGAGGCGAGTTGATGAAGGGTATGGAGCTGGCAAGGGGAGGAGGCACCTGGGACGCTGAAGTGTTGCTGCCTCTTGATGGCCACAAGGGTAGATGTGTGTGAAGGAGTCTGTTAACACCACAACGAACACCAGCAGAAGGAGGAGAGGGCGACGAAGAGAAGGGGAAAGAGAAAGAGGAGGAGGAGAAAGATAGGAAAAAAAAAGATGAAGGAAAAAAGGATGAGGAGAACAAGAAGGATGTCGAAGAGAAGGGAAAGAGGAGGAGGACGAGGAGGAAGGAGGAAGAAGACGATTACAAGGACGAGGAAGAGAAGGAAGCAGCTGTTACTGGAAAGAAGTTGTGTGGTCATGAGAAAATTTGACTAGTTTTTGTTCAGTGAATGAGAGAGAGAGAGAGAGAGAGAGAGAGAGAGAGAGAGAGAGAGAGAGAGTGTGTGTGTGTGTGTGTGTGTGTGCATACTAAAAAAAAATAGAAAAAAGAAAATTCAGGATATAATGTAACGCTTCAATCAGGCTGGCTAATTTAACTCCGAAGGTGCCTTGACGCTCCTCTGGTGAAATAAACTGACAATTAGGAAGACGGTAGAACACAGACAGGTGAAGAATCCCAGAGTTTACCTGTAAAATTTCGATTAATTAACGCATGTAATCTATTCAACTCATTCACTTGCACTGTCATTTTTCTGCTGTTAATTTCAGTTCAAAAGCTGTACAATACATTTCCTTTCTCCATTAGTACTTGCTTTACAGAAAATTAACAAGCGCTATTCTGTCCCTCGATAATTACAGCACAGCGAAAGTCCTTTTTTGCTGCACAAGTATTAATAAAAGGCGCTATCTCATTTGCTTTGCCGGTGCCTCGTTGTAGTGTCGAGAATAATTGAGTTTTATAGTAATTAGTATAACACAGATGCTCTCACCCTATTGCTCTGGGGAGAGAGAGAGAGAGAGAGAGAGAGAGAGAGAGAGAGAGAGAGAGAGAGAGAGAGAGAGAATTTAGTAATGGTAGTGAACAACAGTAATAAAAGTAGTTGTAATATTTATGGTATTTGTAGTAGTAGTAGTAGTAGTAGTAGTAGTAGTAGTAGCAGCAGCAATAGTAGTAATAGTTGTTGTAGTAGCAGCAGTCGGAGCAGAAGCAACATCAGCAGTCACACCGCTAATGATAGGAACAGAAGCAACACTGAAATTAAAACAACAACAACAACAAGTATAATGGTGGTGATAATGGCGGTGTTCCTGGTGCAGCACAACACCGATCAATCAGTGGCCGCCGCCCTGTGCTCTTATTTACAGCCGTTGGCGGTGGCGGCCGCACAACGTATTACTGACACGTGCATTAGTCTGACGCATTTTATGGCGCGCAACACCACGTCCACATTACTCAGACACGCACCCGATGGCAGCGTGTTAGAGGCCGATACAAGGGATAGTGGCGCCATAAATTGCCGATAAGCATTTATATTTTACGGTGGCGTCGCTCGCTTAAGCAGGCGTGCATCTTGTTTTATTGCTGTGTGACGGATGGTGAGGCTGTGATGGATGTGCTCTGTGTGATCGTTCCCGCCTCGTGCCAGCCAACTTTCTCCTCAAGCCACTTTCAGCCGTCTCTTTACCTTAAATGTCACGGGAACTTTGCTACCTATTGTCAGTGTGTGTGTGTGTGTGTGTGTGTACTTTTCTTCCGTCTGTTTGGCTGTCTGTCTTTCTGTCAAGTAGTAGGTCAGTTTGCTTGTGGTAGTGTTGGTCAGTCATTCGGTCAGTGTTCTCTCTCTCTCTCTCTCTCTCTCTCTCTCTCTCTCTCTCTCTCTCTCTCTCTCTCTCTCTCTCTCTCTCTCTCTCTCTCTCTCTCTCTCTCTCTCTCTCTCTCTCTCTCTCTCTCTCTCTCTCTCTCTCTCTCTCTCTCTCTCTCTCTCTCTCTCTCTCTCTCTCTCTCTCTCTCTCTCTCTCTCTCTCTCTCTCTCTCTCTCTCTCTCTCTCTCTCTCTCTCTCTCTCAATAATTCACGTTGTGCATATTGGCGGTGACACGCCCCTCTATACACTATTCCTAAGGTCTTTGTTGTGCATCAGTTCCTATTTGTACCGTATCCAATTTGTCGGTTTCCACTATGTATATATTTTTCCCAATCCTTTTTAGTCTTTTCGCTCTGCACTATTTTCATTTATTTATTCAATTTTTTTTTCTATTTTATTTATTTATTTTTTTTTATACTGTGAGACCCGCAAGGCTTTTAGTTTTCATGAATTTCTGATAGGAGTGCGAACAGTGTGTGAGTCTCGTTCAGTGTTCGTGGATGACTGAAGGTAAAATAAGGTTCGGTGTTCTTAATCCCCGCCAGGCATTCCTTCCCTTACTTCATTGGTCAGTATCTTTTTTATCTCCCTACATATCTCCCTAAACACAATTACAGCATCTTTTTTATATACCATGTGGGCTTTTCACGGGAATTTATGGGGTAAGGGGGATACTTTTTGTGGTACCTCCTATCTCAAACCCCAGCCGCTAGGAAACCGTTGCCCCGAGTGAGAAAGCCCAACCTACACTCTGACCATGGACAGGATTCGAACCCATGCGCTTGGAGGCCCCTCGGACCCCAAAGCACGCATGGTTCCACTGTACCACGGCGGTTCCTTGTTATGATTATGGTCACTTTATACAACATTAACGTTTTCTTTGCTACTTTACGCATCTTTCTTGAATCCCTAACCGCTCTGAGACAGTGAGTAGGTAAACTAAAATGTCTAGAAATTTGATGGCTGCAACAATAATAACGATGAAAAGGAGAGAGAGAGACATCGGTTGTCAGGGAAGGTTTGTGAGGCAGTGCGTTAAATTCACTCCCTTCCACGATGCTTGAGGGACATTTACGGCAAAGTAGTATTATGAAACCTGAAATAGCTGGTGGAATTCTCTGCCGTACTATATATCCATGTTACGATAGTTGAAAATGTTTGTGTGTGTGTGTGTGTGTGTCAGTTAATGGTACTCCAACATACAGCAACATATATGACATTCAAGATTTTTTTTTTCATTTAGTCTATTAAAGGGAAAACTCGTATGTAAATGAGACTTGTATTTACACACCATGGATTAATACAAAGGAAATGAGTGAGGCATTGTAAAGCATCCTGTTACGTTCAGTTTTTTTCCGTACGTGCTCGTGTAGGTTGGCTCTCCGTGGGTCTGTGATGCGTCTTTCACAGCCTGGGAACGTTAACCCCTTCAGTACCATGACGCGTTTCCATATTCATTCTGCTTACTATTTGGTGATTTTATACAGCTTCAGAAACTTATGTGAACGATTAAAATAGTGAAGACTGTGGTCATTAATCTTTTGACCTTCACAGACCCTTCCTAATGTCAATAAAATGGCCAAATCGTACACTAATCTCAAAGTAAAAATGTGTCCCAGTATCGAAGAGGTTAAGAAATAGGAAACTTTTACCTAATTGAGAGATGGATCCAGGACAGAGGCAGACACTGACAGAATTCCAGGAAATATGGTTAACGTCAATGGGAGAACCTTACTTTTGTCCAGATTGCTATATTCCCATACAAAGATTGAGTATGTTATTAGACAGTATTGATGAGTGGGCGAACATGTACTGATAGATGGAATTGTGTTGTCACTATTATGCTGCAATAGGTGTCCTGACAAAATATATTACAGGTTGATTGTGATACCAGTTCATATGGTTATTATTGAAACGATTGCATTATGGGCAAAACACACACACACACACACACACACACACACACACACACACACACACACACACACACACACACACACACACACACACACACACACACACACACACACACACACACACACACACACACACACACACACACACACACTGAATACATTATTTTTCTTATGAATGAGTAATGCTATTCGTAGTTCGGTTCATTTGAAGCGTATTTAGTGAACTTCACAGTTATTAAACAATATGACAAAACAATTACAATAAACTTACTACACGGTTGAAAAGAGAGACAGATGAATGGACAAACGGACAGTCTATGCGTAACAGGAAATCATTCGTGCGAAACTATTTTATGTAAATTAATGGAAAATGTTTGTTAATGTCAAAGATGTGCACGAGGCGCGTGACAGCTATGGCCACGTGGAGGACTGTATTGGCGTCACGAACCACACGTGTCGGTAATTACCAACATGCACATAAACATGTTAAGTAATTCAGGCCACCACCTCGCCACCCTCATGAACAAATAAACTGTCTAAGTAATTTTTTTTCAACGGTTTTCAAATTTCTTCCTAGATAAACTGTCGTTCTTGCGCTGTACTCACTGCTACAGTTGTCTTTTATCTTGCCCATAGTGTATATAAAAAATTCTGCTTTATCTAGGGAAATAAAGAAAATTAATCTTACATCTCCAAAAAGAAAAGAAAAAAAGACAGACGATTTATTTTATTTATTTATTTTTATGAAATTGATGACATCGCCTTTTGGATGTTAGTGCAAGAGTAGGCGGTGTAAGGGAACGGAAACTCTGTGGCACTTGAAGCACTGAGGACGATTACTTGAGAGGCATAGGGAGGAGCGAGGCTTCTGTGTAGGAGAGACATATGGTGATTCATTCTTAATTGAGGGGACGTGAAAGCTGCACAGGGAACGTGGCAATCAGAGTGATACATTTGATTCCTTCATGGTGTGTGTGTGTGTGTGTGTGTGTGTGTGTGTGTGTGTGTGTGTGTGTGTGTGTGTGTGTGTGTGTGTGAGAGAGAGGTTTGTGTCCAGCATGTCAGGTAAAAGTTTCCGTCACTGCAGTGTGGTGACGGGCGGCGGTGTCCACGTTACAAGGCCTGTCTGCTGCCTGTACATTTGTTATGCATCAGCTGACACACCTTTTCACACACACACACACACACACACACACACACACACACACACACACACACACACACACACACACACACACACACACACACACACACACACACACACACACACACACACGCTAGCAACACCACCAGCTCGTCGTTCGTCACCAGCCACACTTATGCCTCATCCACACATATCTAGTTGCCAAATCCTCACTCATGCTTACCTCCGGCCGCCTGCCATCGCCGCTACTGCACCCAAAACAGCCGCAGGTCTCCCTCTACCTCTGCCGCATCCTTTGTCCCGTCCTGGGTAAGCTTTCAAGAATCAGTGGAGCGTAATTGCTGGCCGCTGGCTGTTCCGCACCGAGAGCTTCCCCTGTTGTGTCTAATGATGTCTTTTTTTTTTTTATTTCCGTTTTGCTCCGTCGCCGTGTAAATTTGTGTCAGTTTCTCTTATGCTTTTCCAGTCCCGTCGCATCGGTTTGATTTCATTCTGTGGGTTTATTATGTTCAGGAAGATGTTTTTCTTAACTCCTTCAGTACTGGGACGCATTTTTGCCTGGAGTTTTGGGTGTGATTAGACGATTTAATTTACATTAGCAAAGGGCAGGAGATTAATGGCCAGAGTCTTCACTATTTTAATTCCCCACATAAGTTTCTGAATCTGTATAAAATCAGCAAATAGTAAGCAGAATGTATATGAAAACGTGTCCTGGTACTAAAGGGGTTAATGAACTATGTAAAAATCACTTCTACTCCCTTCAGTTAAACATTGATCTTCTCTGCATTTGCTGGTATTGGATGGTCATGTACGTTGGTTGGTTTTCTATCTTGTCTATAATATACGGGTGTACCTCTTATTGCTTGACACTTATTTGTTAGTTCACGTCAATAATTATAGACGATTCTAACAACCACATCCGCTGAAAGGTTTGAACAACTGGATTTCTCCATTCGCTGCCAGTGGCGTCTCGAAATGGCACTCTAAACCTGCGCCAGACCATCTTGTTAAGCTTAAAGAGACGGCACTACAGTCAAAGGGGTTATCTCCTTGAAGCTCCATATTGTGGCGGTGGTTGCCTCAGAAGTACTACTAACGATATCAGCTGCAGCATTGGTGGTTGTGTCGAGGTGTTGCTCCTTGGACGTGATGAAGACTGGGATGAATGTGTGGTGGTGGGCGGTGGGATGTGTTGCTGCGGTATCCTGCGGTGTCCTGTGTACTGCATGGCGCGCTCCGTTCTTCTGTGTGGCCTCCCATTAAGTGAAGCGAGTCACTGATGTCCTCACAATGGCTTAATTTGTTTTTGTGGCTTCATTTTCATTTAGCGTTTCTCCGCGACAGATATTGTGTTCGTGAATGGACGTTAGAATATCTCAGTGTACATATTTTTACATTTTCAAGTGTTTCAAACCAGCAGTGGTGCATGTCATGAAGGTTTGTATTCTTTCAATATTAATGTTCTCTTGAAGGTGATGGCGCCAGGCATACAGTTGGTATATGAATAAGAAAAAGCTTGCAAAAAATATCAGAAATCGGCTTAATTGTTATATACAGTTCCATTCCTTCCATGTTAAAAAGGACATGAAGGAAGAAAGAATGGAAAGGAAGAGAGAGTGTGCGCCCTCATAGGGATGCAGGGGACAGTGCAAGGTCTCACGCCCCAGTCCTCGCCTACAGCAAACCCTGCGGCGGTTTTTAACCTTGTAATGTCCTTAATTAAAACTTTCACAGAAACTTTCACGATCTTCATCTCTTTAATTTTTTAGTTCTTGTTTGTGCAAAAGGCCCTAATTAATTATTTCATGAAGGCCACAAAGGCAAGCTGGGAAACTGGAAAATTAATTGATGAAGAACACTCGCATATTGCCGCCGCTTAGAGGTAAAAGTCGTTCGAGGCGAAAGGTTGATTTATATTGTAGAATGACGTGTTGGTCTCCCGAACAGTATATTTCTTTAAAAGCAAGTGATGGCCATTCCTGCAGAGTGTCCGTCGCGTGGTAACATTGCACACACCCGTGGCTGGTGGTGGGTGCCTCAGCATGTCGTCCAAGTGGTATGGAGTCGTGAAAAAAATCTTGGGGTCGTTCGTAGCCTTGGTAAAGTTAGGAAGAAAAGAAAGGAAAGAAAGAGTTAGTGTTGCCTTTCAGTTCACACACATTTAGTGAATCACCGCTAGAAGATACCAACTTCCACAGAACTTTAAGAAAACCCCTGATTCCTTATTGAGTCCCTCCTTTCTGATTCTTAGCCCTGAACGCAACAGGGCAGAGTTATGCTGGTGTTTTATCTGTTGAGAATGTGTATTGTGTCCTATTTAACCACAAAAGATCACGAGAACTTTCCTGCACCAAGATCAAGAATTCTGTATCCGTATTTAGAACCTTTGCTCGCCCAGCTGTGTGCGACATTTGCTATGGGACTTGGTAAATTTTCTATGCCTTTTAAGAGTTACGTGAGGAGTAAAGTTCATATGTGTAGATCAGTGATGACGTGGAGAGAGTGACGTGATAGGACACAATTCCAGCTGTCAGTGAATTGAGACACGAAATTCGGTATATTTTTTTCCGTGCTTTTTGTGTTTCGCCTTGACAAGAAACTAAGGCAGTTACGTAAAGTTTGGAAAAGATTATGTGCATGTCCTTTGATACACACACACACACACACACACACACACACACACACACACACACACACACACACACACACACACACACACACACACACACACACACACACACACACACACACACACACACATACACCTCTATACACGTGATATAATTTGTATTAATTAATTTTCTATCTCTTTGCAGGTGAGTTCAACAAGGCAAGATAGGAAAAGGTGAGAGGTTAAGGAATCTCTCTCTCTCTCTCTCTCTCTCTCTCTCTCTCTCTCTCTCTCTCTCTCTCTCTCTCTCTCTCTCTCTCTCTCTCTCTCTCTCTCTCTCTCTCTCTCTCTCTCTCTCTCTCTCTCTCTCTCTCTCTCTCTCTCTCTCTCTCTCTCTCTCTCTCTCTCTCTCTCTCTCTCTCTCTCTCTCTCTCTCTCTCTCTCTCTCTCTCTCTCTCTCTCTCTCTCTCTCTCTCTCTCTCTCTCTCTCTCTCTCTCTCTCTCTCTCTCTCTCTCTCTCTCTCTCTCTCTCTCTCTCTCTCTCTCTCTCTCTCTCTCTCTCTCTCTCTCTCTCTCTCTCTCTCTCTCTCTCTCTCTCTCTCTCTCTCTCTCTCTCTCTCTCTCTCTCTCTCTCTCTCTCTCTCTCTCTCTCTCTCTCTCTCTCTCTCTCTCTCTCTCTCTCTCTCTCTCTCTCTCTCTCTCTCTCTCTCTCTCTCTCTCTCTCTCTCTCTCTCTCTCTCTCTCTCTCTCTCTCTCTCTCTCTCTCTCTCTCTCTCTCTCTCTCTCTCTCTCTCTCTCTCTCTCTCTCTCTCTCTCTCTCTCTCTCTCTCTCTCTCTCTCTCTCTCTCTCTCTCTCTCTCTCTCTCTCTCTCTCTCTCTCTCTCTCTCTCTCTCTCTCTCTCTCTCTCTCTCTCTCTCTCTCTCTCTCTCTCTCTCTCTCTCTCTCTCTCTCTCTCTCTCTCTCTCTCTCTCTCTCTCTCTCTCTCTCTCTCTCTCTCTCTCTCTCTCTCTCTCTCTCTCTCTCTCTCTCTCTCTCTCTCTCTCTCTCTCTCTCTCTCTCTCTCTCTCTCTCTCTCTCTCTCTCTCTCTCTCTCTCTCTCTCTCTCTCTCTCTCTCTCTCTCTCTCTCTCTCTCTCTCTCTCTCTCTCTCTCTCTGAACTTTAGCGTGAGTATATTATGCAGAAGTCGAGACGTTTGTGGCGTGAAGAAGTGAAGGAAGAAAGACGGAAGGCGAGACAGTGAATAGAATATTTTGGAATTCAATGTATACAACAATAGTTCTCAGACTTTATCGGCTTGTAACTCAATTTAACATGCCACACAAAGCATATTACCCCTTTCACAAATTGTCAGCATTGATACATATGTTTGAATTAAAATACTATAAAGAGAGAAAGCCCCCAATTTAGATAGATTAATGAAATACGAGTGAATGAAATGATAAGAAGGATATTAGAGGAAAGGACAGACACAGACAGACAGACAGACAGACACACAGTAGAGCGAGTGACAGAGAGGACAAGATGGTATTGGATATAATAGAAAATGTAATTAGGAGACAGTACGTGATTTTTTTGGGTGAAAGAGACTTGTGTTACACTTGATGGTATTAGCGAGTGATTATTGGTGAAGATTGTTTTAGATTTTACATATTGAAATCGTGACCTGCTCTTCTTCCTAACATCTTCGTATTGTTGTTGTTGTTCTCCATCTCCTTCTCCTCCTTCTTATTATTATTATTTTATTTTATTTTCCTTTTCGTTTTTTTTTCTTCTTCTTCTTCTTCGTCTTCTTCTTCTTCTTCTTCTTCTTCTTCTTCTTCTTCTTCTTCTTCTTCTTCTTCTTCTTCTTCTTCTTCTTCTTCTTCTTCTTCTTCTTCTTCTTCTTCTTCTTCTTCTTCTTCTTCTTCTTCTTCTTCTTCTTCTTCTTCTTCTTCTTCTTCTTCTTCTTCTTCTTCTTCTTCTTCTTCTTCTTCTTCTTCTTCTTCTTCTTCTTCTTCTTCTTCTTCTTCTTCTTCTTCTTCTTCTTCTTCTTCTTCTTCTTCTTCTTCTTCTTCTTCTTCTTCTTCTTCTTCTTCTTCTTCTTCTTCTTCTTCTTCTTCTTCTTCTTCTTCTTCTTCCATGTCCTTATCATTATCAGTCTTTAGATACTGAAGCTTTCTGACAATATTATGGCTCATTCCTGTGGAGTTCTTAACCCATAAATATCTATAATGCAATTAGGCTATTAGAGAGACCTACTTACCGCTACATGATTACTTGACGAGATAAAATTGGTGTACAAAAAAGTAGCTTGGCCCTGGTGGAAGAAGGTTTTGATGACTTAGACGCTGCAGAGTGTGAAGAGTGGTAAACAGACGCGGGGAATAACGTAAATTTGGGGAACTGGCGACTAAGTGGGGTTTTTATTTATATTTGTGTTGCCCTTGTTCAGTTTTCTCCTCTTACATATATAGAGAAAGCTGCTCTAGGTCTTGTTAGGTGTTTATTTTACGTGTATAGCGAATTGGATCAAAATCAGACTCACGTAACATCGAGTTGAATGCTGCTTCTGTTACTCCTGCTGCTTCTGTCATGTTGCGGTGCCTTCTCTTCAAATCGTTCAGTTAATCGATATGTTGCTGGTAATATTGTTAATACATTGCTACTGTCACTACTGCGGCTATTGCTACCACTACTACTATTGCTACTACTATTACTACTGCTGCTGCTGCTGCTGCTGCTGCTGCTGCTGCTGCTGCTGCTGCTGCTGCTGCTGCTGCTGCTGCTGCTGCTGCTACTACTACTACTACTACTACTACTACTACTACTACTACTACTACTACTACTACTACTACTACTACTACTACTACTACTACTACTACTACAAGCTATTCTGTCCATATCTGTCATAAGGCCATTTACTGTACAAATCTCTCTGCAATCGTGGGCCTTACAATGTCAGGGGGCGTGAACGTGAGTGAGTGAGTCAACCCCAACGTGTGAGCACATTTCGTTTCGGTTCACGCGTCGTAACACCGGTTTGGTCACGTCTGTGTGGCTGTGTGTCACGCCGCGTTGTGTTTTGGACCGTAACTGTGTCAAATATCTGGTTATAGCTTGTCACTCCATAAAAAAAAGTTGTGTGCTTTTTTTTTATCGACACGACTACATGCACCACATTCCTGTACAGACGTTTGTTGACAAAATATGCCATTGTGCCTGTAATTCTGACTGTTATGACCACTCCAAGCTTAATCAAATGGCTTAGTCCAAGTTTAGCCTATAATTTTGAAACGCCACTCGCAACACAAGAAATATAAAGTAGTTTAACCTTTTACTCTGATTTGAATTCTTCCCAGAGCAAACACAATGAAGTAGCAAGTGTGCGAGTGACTATTTGACCTGCTAGTACACTTGACAGCATCTGAGTAATAGCATCCAGGTGTACTGAAGTTGCATAGTGCAATTCAAGGTAAAAAGGCTAAGCGCATAAATGCATAGCGAGAGGTTTGAATAATGGAGATAATTGGCTTCAATCTATACACTGTGGCTATTCCTGAAGCTTGAGCCGTGCGGGGTCTGCAGTGACGGAGACCAGGTATGTACTCATGGTTAAGTCCTGAACTGTCTTTAAATGCCTTCAAAACACGCCAAACTGTCTCAAAATGCCCTCAAAACACGCCAAACTATTAAAATGCCCTCAAAACATGGCAAACTGTATTAAAATGCCCTCATAACATGGCAAACTGTCTTTAAATGCCCTCAAAACACGCCAAACTGTCTTAAAATCCCCTCAAAACACGCCAAACTATTAAAATGCCCTCAAAATATGGCAAACTGTATTAAAATACCATCAAAACATAGCAAACTCTCTTAAAATGCCCTCAAAACACGCCAAACTCTTAAAATGCTCTCAAAACACGCCAAACTGTCTTAAAATGCCCTCAAAACACGTCAAACTATTAAAATGCCCTCAACACACTTGAAACTGTATTAAAATACCCTGAAAACATGGCAAACTGTCTTAAAATGCCCTAAAAATATGCGAAAGTATTAAAATACCCTCAAAACATGGCAAACTGTATTAAAATGCCCTCAAAATATGCCAAAGTATCTTAAAATGCCCTTGAGACATGCCAAACTGTCTTCAAATGCTTCAGTTTCCCAGTACTCGTGGTTAAGTCCTGAAATGTAGAAAATGGTCCCAGTTTGTGTTATGCTTCCTTCAGTTTCCCAGTACTCTAGGATACAGTGTTGTGTTTCCTAGTTACTGTGAGATACTGAAGCACGTTTACAGCTGCCTACATACGTACGTAACTCGTCTTAACAATTTCACTGATATTCTCCTTTATTAGTAGAAAGAGCACAGGAAAAGAAAGGTTTCCATGGATACAGAAAAACAGAGAATAGTTTATCTTTTCTTGCATGAGTCACAGAACGGTTTAAGAGACACTAGCACATGTAAAGTTGTAGATGTAGAAAAACGTTTGTCAGAAGGTTTAAAGAGGATTGTACTCAGATTATTAAAATTACTTCGAGAACACGTAAAATCAGGTGTCAAACGAGATAAAAGTTGACAGTTCACTAGTAAACCTTTTAATTTTCTTCGTGTATTTTAAGTATAGAAGTAAATAAGACGCTCATTGAAGCTACAAAAAAGCTGGTAGCTCTTTTTTTTATTCCCATCTACTGTGTGTGTGTGTGTGTGTGTGTGTGTGTGTGTGTGTGTGTGTGTGTGTGTGTGTGTGTGTGTGTGTGTGTGTGTGTGTGAATGGATGGATGGATACGGTGCGGAGGCTTTTAGTACAAATTAAGGCTTTCATTTCCACTCTACATAGTCAGCTATCATGAATGTGGCTGCCGCTCGATTCACGGCAGTTATTTATTGATTCATTTCGGCCAGTCCTCAGCGCCGGCCGACCTTTCATGTTATGGCGCCACGTCTGCTACACTCGCCCATTCACACATTGCTCGTTTTGTCCCTCTGTTCCGGAATGCTTGGCTCTGAAAAGGATATTGTAGTAGTAGTAGTAGTAGTAGTAGTAGTAGTAGTAGTAGTTTTGTTTATTTTCTCTTTTCTCTTCTTTATTTTCCTCACTTCCTTCTTTTCCTTCTCTTCTTTAGTAATAGTAGTAGTTGTAGTAGTAGTAGTAGTAGTAGTCGTAGTAATTTTTATTTCCTCTTTTCTCTTCTTTATTTCCCCACTTCCTTTTTATCCTTCTCTTCTCCTTATCATTATTGCACTGTCATCGTTATTCTATTTCCACACGCGTTCACAAAGTTTTCCCCCATTTATTTTTACGAATATATCCTCCCCCGTGTCTCGGTCCACCTCTGAAATTTGTCAGGCTGCGTGGTGCGTGCGTGTGACAGGCGGGAGGAAGGAAGGATGGAGTTCCCCGCACCATGAACGAGAGAATCTGCTTTGTTACCGGATACTGTTGTATACTTGTGGGTGAGAGACAACCCTTACTTAACCCAACGTTCCTTTTTATCACGAAACATTCTTAAGGGTCTAGATTAACCTGCCAGCCTCGCCCTCCTTCCATTATCTGGCGTGTGCGTGTGCGTGTGTGTGCGTGTGATGGAGTGGAAGGGTGCTATGCCAAGGAGTGATTGATTGGTTACCTGATAGATTGATTAAAAGATGTGCTTCAGGAAACGCTTCAAGGTTTGCCGGGAGGAGAGAGAGGGGGATGGTTTGTGGATGGCTGTGGGGGTGCGGGGGATAATGTAGAGGCCTCTTTGCGTGAGTGGAGTGTGGCATAGGTGAGGTGGGGGTGTGTATAGAGGGGATGGTAGATATTAGGATGAAGTTCTGTATAGTGGGAGGAGGTGTAGTATGCAGAGAGAGAGAGAGAGAGAGAGAGAGAGAGAGAGAGAGAGAGAGAGAGAGAGAGATGTTGTTGTCGTTTGATAAATTTATTGCTCACAAGGAAGGCTTCATACTATACATAGGAACAAAAACACAAGCTTACAGAAGAACAATAGAATGGAACAATAAGAACAATAATAACAATAACAAGAACAAGAACAAAAACAACAGTGAAGCAATACATAATTTCTGAAGCGTGGTAGGCATTTTACAGCAATTCTTCCTTCTATATGTGAACTTGAATCATTGTATCCTTATGGCTTTTTTTGTTATTATTTTCTAAGATACCCGTGATGGTGCTGGCGGGATCCTTTGAGTGATGCCTTTGCAGAGACTCAATATTTTTCCCCTTGAGCTTTTCCTCCTAAAGAACTGCCGTCAAAGGGAAAGATAAGGTAACGAGTGTCATCCACCTTCATCTGTCAATACTGGAACGCGGGACACTGGAATTACCTCCTGCCACTGACCACTCGCCTTTCGTCTCCTCGTCCGCCAAACTAAACTAAACATATTCAAACATTTGGTCTTTGTACGCCATAACATATACAGGCAGTAATAACAAGCATACTCACTTGTGAAATAATTGTTAAACTCGCTACAAGCACTGCATCAAAAATAGTGTAATACAGAACAACACTTTCTAAATAAGCGATGGATTTAATCAGTGAGGCCTTTCGTTTCGTAATCCAATTCCCTTTGTCATATAGCATGCAACTCTCTATTATACTTCATGTTTCATTATGTTCTCATATCAGGAAGAGGAAGAATCACGGAAAGCCCTTTTTTTTTTTTTTATTTATGAATTTGTATGTATGAAGGGATTTGAGTTACTGGGTTGGGACCTATGAACGCTGTCTTTAATTCCAATGTGTGCCTAACAGGGGTTACAATATACATAGCCCTTTCTTGATCAACCTCCTTAGCATGTCCTAGTTACACAGTTTTAAGAAGACTAAACTTATTCCCTGTGCCAAGAAAGATTTATCCTCGTATTGGTAAAGAACATTATCGTGTAGACAAAGCAGAAGAAA
This sequence comes from Portunus trituberculatus, assembly GCF_017591435.1. Taxonomy (NCBI): domain Eukaryota; kingdom Metazoa; phylum Arthropoda; class Malacostraca; order Decapoda; family Portunidae; genus Portunus; species Portunus trituberculatus. Next base: position 18,306,270 of record NC_059268.1, on the reverse strand, counting down.
CCTGAATATTAGAATCGGCTGCGCACGTCACACTGAATGGAGGCAATGTCAAAACTGCCAAGGAAAAAGGTTCCTCACAAATCTTTCCTCCTCGCATTCTGAACGGCATATTCTGAGCTCACTTTCCAAGAATTTCAAGTGGTGAGCTATTTCAGTTTTGAGTGATGGGTCAAGTAGATGATGCTCGGCAATCTCCTCCGTCAGAAGTGATGCAACATTCTCAAACACAGCGCCGTTTTCTGGACTGATGCCACGTGCAGTTGTGGAGTTCGGCAAGACGAATATAGTTCATGAGACGGAAGATTTTCCTTTAATCTTGTATGTTGCTTGTGATTCTGCAGTTTATCTTCTTGAATATTCTTAACTACTCCATTTCTGTGATACATTTTTACCATGAGTTTGAGAATGATTAAACGATTTTATTTAGAGGATTTATTTACATTAGGAAAGGTCTGTGGAGGTCAGAAGTTTAATGGCCAGAACTTTCACTAGTTTAATCCCAACATAAGTTTCTGAAGCTATGTAAAATCACCACATGATAAGCAGAATAGATAAGAAATTGCGTCTTGGTACAGAGGCCGCCGTGGAACCATGCGTGCTTTGGGGTCCGAGGGATCTCCAAGCGCACAAGTTCGAATCCTGTCCACGGTCCGAGTGTAGGTTGGGCTTCCTCACTCAGCGCAACGGTCTCCTAGCGGGTGGGCTTTGAGATAGGAGGTACCCTAAAAAGTATCCCTTTAGTCCATAACTTCCCGTGAAAAGTCCACATGGTATAAATAAAAAATAAAAAAAATACGTAAGGGCATTAGGAAGATATATAATTTGTAGGGATAAGCTGCCATCCGAAAAATCAGAATAACAAAAAAATAATGACTGAAACAGGTAAATCAACAGTTCCCACATTTCTTCACCAAATGTTAAGTAAATGACAGTATCTCTCCGTTGTTCTCTTGTATATTGACGGTGTTTCTTTCTAGGGATGTCACTCAGCCAGACTCTTCAATCTGGTATAGAGAAATCAGCCACACATTTTTTTTTCTTTTTTTTCATCCTTTTCCTCTTCGTTTTTCTTTTTTCTTTTTTTTTCACTCTTAATCTTTCTCACTTCAGAATCTTCAACAGGAGAAGCACGAGAGTCAGCTTTGTAGCGATGGTATAAAATGTGTCCCTGATTTTTGCTTTTGACCACAACACGGTAAAGGTACATGGTTCTCTCTCTCTCTCTCTCTCTCTCTCTCTCTCTCTCTCTCTCTCTCTCTCTCTCTCTCTCTCTCTCTCTCTCTCTCTCTCTCTCTCTCTCTCTCTCTCTCTCTCTCTCTCTCTCTCTCTCTCTCTCTCTCTCTCTCTCTCTCTCTCTCTCTCTCTCTCTCTCTCTCTCTCTCTCTCTCTCTCTCTCTCTCTCTCTCTCTCTCTCTCTCTCTGCCACGCATTACAATCCAAACTGCCAATTACTTCCATCATCACAGGCAGAATATTACTCTATTTTTACCTCACTGCCTCATGCACACTCCCTCTTCATTTACTTACCTGCATGCTTCCCCTACCTGTTCACTTACCTGTCCTCTGCCTGTCCCTGATGATTGCTCCTCCCTGGCAGTGATAAACGTGTCTCCGAGCGTGGAGTCAAAAGGGAAGCGAAGTGAACTCAGTTTAGAATGATGTGGGTCGGTTGGTGTCAGTTCCGCCACTCCAACAGCCTTTACGACCCGTGTTAGACTATGATGAAGGTGGACAGGCGAGTGTGTGTCTGTATTAGGACGGGAAGTGTGTGTGTGTGTGTGTGTGTGGGTGGGTAGGTGGGTGTGGGGGTTGGGTGTGTGTTCAAGGTTTCAGCGAAAAATACGGACAAAGATTTGAACAAACAGACACGTGTGATTGATTTATGGGTTACACCGGTATTCTGAAACGCTTTGCTCTCTCACCATCACCGCTTTCCAAAGGCTCCAGTTGAAGGTAGTCGTGTTTTTTTAATCTTTTTTATGGCTCTGGTGATGGATTGGCAAGATATTTAGGTCATTAAAAAGAGAACTGTCTTGAAAACCTGGCTAGTTTTCTCTGTGGCCTTGAAAAATTGTCTTGGTGAGAGATGGAAGCGTTTCTAAATACCGACTTTTAACCCCTTCAGTACTTTGTTTACTATTTGGTGATTTTCCACAGCTTCAGATACTTATATAAGGATTTAGATAGTGAAGACTTTGGCCATTAACCTTCTAACCTCCATAGACCATTCCTACTCTAAATAAAATTGTCTAATCATACCCAAAACTCATGGTAAAAAATGCATTCCAGTACTGAAGGGGTTCTGAAGTCTAACACACTCACAACGGGACGGAGTGAAAGCCATGTAGGAGCGGGGTGTGTGTGGGGCAGTACTGGTGACGGGAAGTAATGGTGGTTCGTTCTACTGATGGCGATGCAAAGGCTTTTATTTTATTTTTTTTTTTATGTGTTGGTAAATGTTTGTTGTGATATCGCCGTTGGAAAGACAGTGTTATCAAAGTTGTTTTTGTTAATTTAGTTTGTGTTTTGTTTGTTTATTGTTTGTTTGTTTGTTTGTTTGTTTATTTGTTGATGTTGTTGTTGTAGTTGTTTTGTAGCAGTAATGTTCTTTGTTCTGATGTATTGGTGTATTTAGCAAATGTTTATTTATCGAAATTCATTTTTCATTTTCACAGCAATACTGAAAATTTATTTTAACACACACACACACACACACACACACACACACACACACACACACACACACACACACACACACACACACACACACACACACACACACACACACACACACACACACACACACACACACACACACACACACACACACACACACACCTTTTCACCTACTAATTTTAACAATATTTTGCAAACATACTTGTGCAAAAAGGGCAAAATTCGCCTATTGACAAGTAATTGATTGGGCGTATTAGCAAATATTACGTGTTACCAAATGCCACGTTTGATCACACGGCAGATTTATACTACACCGAATTTATATAATTTATTTATACAACAAACTCCACCGTTCGACAAAATATGATATACGTCTAGCAACATAATAAAATGTTAACGTAATATACATCTGCAATGCACGAGTAGTGGAGCATTGCCATACATCAAGGCTTCCCCAACCCTTCCAGGTCCATGCTGTAACCGATGCCTTCGCTCTCTGTTCAAAACTCTCCGACTGTTCAGCTGCAGGATGCCGCGACGTGCTCACGAGAGATAAGAGGGAGCTGTGAGAGGGAAAGCAGAATGACTAAGTGTGTGTGTGTGTGTGTGTGTGTGTGTGTGTGTGTGTGTGTGTGTGTGTGTGTGTGTGTGTGTGTGTGTGTGTGTGTGTGTGTGTGTGTGTGTGTGTGTGTGTGTGTGTGTGTGTGTGTGTGTGTGTTTACGTGCGCTCACGCGCATGATTGGTCAAAGGCTATGTAACAAAACAAAAAAATCTCCAAACAGCTCGCTCGACTGAAAGAGAGAGAGAGAGAGAGAGAGAGAGAGAGAGAGAGAGAGAGAGAGAGAGAGAGAGAGAGAGATGGTTAAAACACAAGCAGTATAGTTCCTGCAGTGTTTTGATGCCGGCCTTCATGATGGAGTGCGTCAGGAGTGTGGGGAGGATAACGACCATCGATGCAGGAGTAAAGAGACAGAGCTCACCAATTACTACAGCGGAGAAGTGGAGGTAGTTTTTAAAACTGACGTGATATTGAGCGTTCACCAGAGTCACCTCAGAGACGGATGCATCAAGCACTGGGTTTACAACAACAATCGTTTTAACTACTTAAAAAAAAAAAAAAAAAAAAATAGAGTCTTGTAATATGTTAAGGATACTTTTAACCTTACAACTTTTCAGCAACTTATTTTCCTTCTGGATCGTGCTCAATACATCTGTAGCCTCGAAAATGCAAAATTGACCTTTCACTCTCTCTTTACCTCTATGCATATTTTTTTTATGTTTATCTTTCTCTAATAATTATTCTTTCCTATAATCCCTTACAACTTTTCTGTTGTTCGCGTGAGGAGAAACATCAAGGACAACAACAACAACAATATTGAGAGGTAATGACATGAAAGACTTGATGGAAACAGCAAAGCGTACTTACACAATGGAAAATGTACGTTCATATATAATTCACAAACCAAAGGTACCTTCAATATTGAAATACGAGCAATACGAGGAACGACCACCTCTTCATCCCTTGACCAGGAATCGAGAATACGTAACAGCAGCGGACCATTGTTGGCAGGATCATAAAAAAATCACGTAATATTGGAAAATAACGTATAAGTCTGGTTTTTAAGGTCCTGAGCGCCTCTTTGCTGAGGAAATGTACGGTGAAACAAAACATGTGCATCGTGATCCGTTTTTCTTTTCTTTTCTCTTTGTTATCCTTTCTTCTTTTGTGATAAGTTCTGGAAAAACGATCCAAGCTTTAGTATTTGGAAGCAGAAGTGGCTTTATAACAACAACCCATAGCAGTCATTGTCTACACTCATCCCCTAACCACTACCCACTAACCACTAACTACTAGCCACTCCGCCCTTTGCGTATCATACATCCTTTCATCTTTATATGTCATGCAGTCT
>NC_059268.1:18279183-18296683 GCF_017591435.1 Portunus trituberculatus | reverse complement strand
GTGACCGTGAGACGAACATATCACTTGTCAGTCAGCCAGTCGAACGATGCGGGACAACGTCAGCTTGATGTTAGGTATTAGCAGCCTGTATTATCTGCTTCTTTGGACCAAACTCCCGACACTGCCTCGTCAAATGTCGATGCCGGAGAGAAAGTGACCGGGAAAAGTATGCAAGCCGGGGATTATCTGGAGAGGAGGAGGAGGAAGAGGAAGAAAAGGAAGTGCAAGATGGATATGAGGAATTATCATTTTTATTGCTACAGCTTTTGTTATGAATCATTTGGTGTCATTGTATTCTCCCGGCTGTGTGTTTTCTTCCGTACTTTTCGTCTCTTTTACTTGTTGCTGAAATACCACGTGAGTCTATTGGAATCGTGTTAAGTTAGGTTTAGGTTAGTATAAGGTTAGGTTAGGTTAGGTTACTACCTGATTAATTCATTCAACTGATGCTGTGATTGTATGTTCCCGGCTGTGCGTTTTCCCGTATTATTTGTCTCTTGTTGAAGCGCCATTTGAGTCATTTGGAAGCATGTCAGGACCTGTCTTTAGAGATGGCCGCTGGTGTGATGCATGACGGGATGTGGCAGGTGGTGGTGGTGGTGGTTGGATGTATGTGTGTGTGTGCGTGTGTTAGTTTGATGGAGGGTTTCTCTGGGAGATGTTAAGGTGTTCGGGGATGGGTGTTGGACAGAGCCACGCCTTGCCATCCTTTCTTCAGGTCATGCGTGGTGCGGCAGTATGGCGTCTTGTAGTGATCGTATTGGTGAGCTTGCATTATTACTTCTAGTGTGTGTGTGTGTGTGTGTGTGTGTGTGTGTGTGTGTGTGTGTGTGTGTGTGTGTGTGTGTGTGTGTGTGTTTGTGTTTGTATTTGTTCGCGATATCCGTCTCTCCCTCCTTCTCCCAGTCTCCACCTGTCCGTCTGTCTGTATGTTCGTCTGTGTAAGTCTGGAATACAATGCATCACTCACGCCTTAACTTAACGTACATTCCCTCACGTGACAGCTGAGTGAGGTGTGGCCGCCATTACTGAGGTGGGAGGCAAGACTTCACCACCGGAACGCTTCTTAACACCACTTCCTGGGACATAGAATTATCTCATTTCATAGAAGCAACCCATTTACTTCTATTGAGGATCTTATTCAGTTTTTACGTGTTAACTTTGCCCATCACGACACTTGCGTCCCTCAAACTCTCCTAATTTACTTAACCGCGTCTCGTTCTGCCGCTCCATTCACTTGATCGCCTCCTGTTCGCCGCTAACACTCTACAACTCCACACTCTACAACTTGTGCTGCTGCTTTCGCCCTCATACCTTCCCATACACCTCAATCTTCAGAGAGAGAGGGAGAGGGAGAGAGTGAGTGAGTGTGTATGTGTGTATTTGCGTGTCAGTCTAACCTTTCGGTCTCCTAGGTGAAGAAGTCTCTGACATTCAACATAAATCAACCTGTCCTTTTGACTCTTGGTGAACACCAGCACATCCGCCTCAACTGCGATCGATGTCACCTTACTGTTTGACCGACGTTCGTTCCCCCAACACCCCACCCTCCTACACAAAGGTCACCACGATATAAATATAAATATATAGATGACACACACACACACACACACACACACACACACACACACACACACACACACACACACACACACACACACACACACACACACACACACACACACACACACACACACACACACACACACACACACACACACACACACACACACACACACAGTGGTTAGCACGCTCGGTTAATAACCGAGAGGATTCGGATTCAAGTCCCGGGAGCTGCGAGGCAAATGGGCGAGCCTCTTAATGTGTAGCTTCTGTTGACGTAACAGTAAATAGGTACGGGATGTAACTCGAGGGTTTGTGGCCTCGCTTTCCCGGTGTGATAGTTATGTGATGTGGTCCTACCCGAAGATCGTCAGTATGAGCTCTGAGCTCTTTTCGTAGGGGAAAGGCCGGCTGGGTGACCAGTAGGTGACCGTGGTGAATAACACACACACACACACACACACACACACACACACACACACACACACACACACACACACACACACACACACACACACACACACACACACACACACACACACACACACATTGACTTGTGTAAAAGATGAATTCAAGTGAATACCAGAAATGTGCATCAACAGAACTTGTGTAACAGACTACCTGCGTCCTAAACTAAACAGTAATACTATGCAAGGTTTGACAGCAATTATAAAACTATATGTAGCTTGAGTACAAACTGCGCACCGCCACCGTGCAACCACAAGACCCGCCTATGTGCTGCATATTGTCAAAACAACGCCACCCAATGCCTGAGCCTTCATTCTATTTGTTGGTTGGTTCCAAGAAGGAGTCGCCGGCTCGCGTTCTAGGATGTTTCAACTCCCTCCGCCCCCTATCCTTTCCCAAGCGAACATGCACAGTGCACACTTTGCTAGAGGAAATACGCGAGAGTGAACAGTGCTGGTGAACACCCCACGCACATCAGGGCCACGCTGCTACACTTGTCACAAAGTCACGACGTAATTATTTGTGGAAATAGTAGCAGGGTGAAATGATGTGAGCGTGTAGGAAATTCTGCACAAAGTACAAGTACGTGTATTAAAACAACAGACAGGATGGCACTGATAGCTTTGAAAAATAATGAACATGTGCACACGTACGTAGTGATGAAAGAAGCAGGCAAGATGAGAGAATGAGGCTCACATAAATACGAACTTTTACACTGCCTAGGTAAAAAAAATAAATAAATAAAATAACATAGACAAACACACGCCAGGAATCCGTAACAAAGCTTCTGTCCAACATATTTGTTTATGTAAATTATAAGGAAGTTAGAGAGCAACTTATTTTGATTCATCCAGAAGGGAAAATGTTTTATGAAAAGTGTATCCGGCTCTGCACAGTATACCCCTTCACACACTCCTATCATTTCACATATTATAAAGGATACAAAACAAAATGCTTCTCCTTATTAGCTTCCCTCCTACGTCTGACCCTCGTTCACTTCATGGCTGACATTCACGTTTATAGCATACTGTTTGTGTTCACTTCCTGACAGTATCTCTTCTATCCTCCCCTCGCTCAGAATTTGCGGCTTATCCTTACGTCTTTCTGCGCCACCTTCCTGACGCAGGGTTAGAAAACACACACACACACACACACACACACACACACACACACACACACACACACACACACACACACACACACACACACACACACACACACACACACACACACACACACACACACACACACATATGCTCATCAGATCGATTATATCCTCTGTACTTTCGTGTCTTTCATTGTATCATCGTTTCGTATCACGCACATAATATTTTGCTCGTTCGAAATATAAATTATACTTTTTTTTTTTTGTTATGCAAGGTGGACTTAATAAACGCCAGCACCAAATGCCGCTGCGGGGGTTTTAATTTTCTCTTGGCATTGCACATATATTCTCTCTCTCTCTCTCTCTCTCTCTCTCTCTCTCTCTCTCTCTCTCTCTCTCTCTCTCTCTCTCTCTCTCTCTCTCTCTCTCTCTCTCTCTCTCTCTCTCTCTCTCTCTCTCTCTCTCTCTCTCTCTCTCTCTCTCTCTCTCCATTTTCGTTCACTATAAGTTTTTTTTTTTTTTTTTTTCTCTTTTTACTCTCTTCTAGTCCTGTAACAGTTAATCATCCGTCTGCCGTAGCGAGAGAGTCATTGGCTAACTATCCGCTAACTCACTCTCTCTCTCTCTCTCTCTCTCTCTCTCTCTCTCTCTCTCTCTCTCTCTCTCTCTCTCTCTCTCTCTCTCTCTCTCTCTCTCTCTCTCTCTCTCTCTCTCTCTCTCTCTCTCTCTCTCTCTCTTTCTCTCTCTTCTTTTTACATGAAACCCCTTATTGATCTACACTACGCTTTCCACTATACTGAGGCCACATTTCCGAGTATTTCAGATATGTATAGAGAGAGGCTAATTTATTCCCAGGCAGACGAAAGGATCGCTCGCAGCTTTCAATCCCAGCTACGGAAGGAGTGACATGGCATGCGGTGTATTTTTCATGACAGCACAACTTTAATTGCCTGGTATACTGGCGAGTGTGGGGCGTCGGCCGAGTCTCGTAAAGTATTGACGATCAGAGTGCTGCGGACTTGTCGCCGACTTGGACACGCGGTAAGGTCACCAACCAAGAGAGTAACAGGCAGGGCGGCTGCATAAACATAAGAGAGAAGAAGACAAGCTGAGAGATGGACAGTGATGGAGTTAGGCAAAATTAACAACGAGAGTTTTTTTTATGCTCGGAGGTTGGCAAAGAGCACACATAAAAACTTGAGTAGAAAGCCTGCCACTATACCGCTCCAGAATAAGTCACACAGAGAGTCTTAACCCCTTCAATACTGGATCGCATTTTTACCTTGAGATCTGTGTACGATTAGATTTTTTTTTTTTTTTACATTAGGAAGGGTCTATGGAGTTCAGATTAGTGGACAGCCTTCACTATTTTAATCCCCCCAAATGAGTTTTTGAAGCTGTATAAAATCACTAATTAGTAACCAGAATGAAACGCGGCATGGTACTGAAGGAGTTAAAAGTTGGCCCGTTTACTTACCGCGTCATGACACTCACCTCAAGTCACGGAGAGAGAAACAAACATAGAATTTCAGAGTTAAAAGACAAGAACTAGCACATTTCTTTAACTAAACACTTCTTACACTTTTCCTAATACAAGTCAAGGCTCTTCTTTCCCTTCTCCTTATTCCCTTGTTCTCATTCTCCCCACTCGTGACTCCTGCACACGCATCTACTCTACCCGCCCCTCTCCATTCACCATGCAGCCATTCTTTCCCCGCCAACCACAACCCTCATTCACCTCCATCACGCTCCCTCTCCTTCCCTCCGACCCGACCCGCTTCCCGCTTCTAAAGCCTTCAAGGTAATCCAAGTTAACGAAGACGAAGAGCGGGCAAGGAAGAAAACAGAGACAGATACATGGAGAGAGAGAGAGAGAGAGAGAGAGAGAGAGAGAGAGAGAGAGAGAGAGAGAGAGAGAGAGAGAGAGAGAGAGAGAGAGAGAGAGAGAGAGAGAGAGAGAGAGAGAGAGAGAGAGAGAGAGAGAGAGAGAGAGAGAGAAAACGAAGCCAACACTGACATGCAAACGAATTTTCCGAAAGATCTTTGTCATCTATACCAGAAAGTCCCTCCTCCTCCTCCTCCTCCTCCTCCTCCTCCTCCTCCTCCTCCTCCTCCTCCTCCTCCTCCTCCTCCTCCTCCTCCCCCTCCTCCTCCTCCTCCTCCTCCTCCTCCTCCTCCTCCTCTTCCTCCTCTTTCTCCTCCTCCTTCCTCGTGGTTAACCGGATAATTTGCGCCCCCTAATACGTCAAAGGCTTAGCCGGCTTAAGCTCTAACTCCCTCAGGCTTGTGAGAGGGCAGGTACCCCCTCACGTCCGCCATTATGAAATTAGCAACTTTATTGTTATCCGCCATGGCTTAATGTGTGTGTGTGTGTGTGTGTGTGTGTGTGTGTGTGTGTGTGTGTGTGTGTGTGTGTGTGTGTGTGTGTGTGTGTGTGTGTAAAAAGGTGAAATTATTTTTTTTCAATCTTTTTTCTTTTTCGTATTTCAGAATCGTTTTTCGTTCTATTTATTGTTTTTTTTCTCGTCTTTTTTGTTTATTGTTATTTTCTTTTGTTTGTTTTTTTCTTTCATTTATATTTGTTTGTTTTTGTTGTTCGTATTATTTTTTTTTTCTTGCTCTTTTTTTTTATTCTTGTTGTTCTTTATATCAGTCATCATCATCATCATCCATCATCATCATCTTTTCCTTCTTCTTTTTCTTCTTCTTCTTCTTCTTCTTCTTCTTCTTCTTCTTCTTCTTCTTCTTCTTCTTCTTCTTCTTCTTCTTCTTCTTCTTCTTCTTCTTCTTCTTCTTCTTCTTCTTCTTCTTCTTCTTCTTCTTCTTCTTCTCTCTCCTCCTCCTCCTCCTCCTCCTCCTCCTCCTCCTCCTCCTCCTCCTCCTCCTCCTCCTCCTCCTCCTCCTCCTCCTCCTCCTTCTCTTTTTCTTTAAGTCTTATTACACTTCTGTACGTCATTCTATTCTCATTTTCATTGGCTTTTATTATAATCATCCTTCTTCTCCTCCATACAAGTCATTCTCACTTTTATTCATTTTTATTTCTGTATCTTTGTATGTTTCAGTTTTCATAATGCCATTGTCGGTAATTTTTGCTCCCCTTGATTGTTTAGCGATAGTCCAATAACGCTACGTACGTACTATATCGTCCCTAAGCCAGTTCTTGTTCTTCCTTCGTATCTAAAGTTCAGTTCCCTGCATTATTTGGCCCGTCAGTTGAGTTGCTCTTGGCTAGTCTCGATTAGTATTCTGTTAACTTCTGAAAATGTCCCGCATAAGCTTCGTTTCTTCGTATTTCTTAAGTTATGCGGTTCACTCTCTGGCTAATTATATCTTGTGTTGCCAGCTATGTTTGTTTGTATATCTTATGGTTTTTTGATGTAAGAGGAGAAAGCTGGCCAAGGGCAACATAAAACGAAAAAATAAATAGGCCTACCTAGCTGCCAGATTTGATGATAATGTATGCTTTGCTGAAGTTTCATGTGGTTTCAAGATCATTTTTCAGGTGGCTATGTTTTGTTATTATTTTTGTCCTCTTTCACTACATTACTGACATGCATTATAACTTATGAGTATTATTTGCTACACTTTCAACAAGATCATAGTTTCCAGTAGATGCATTTTTATTCGTGATTTTTAAGGGAACGAAATAGTGTTATGTCGATAGTCTCTCAGTCTTTTCTTGTTTTTCCCATGTAGAAATTGCGCAGTAGTGAAAGTAAAAGTTCAGTATCGCTTTGTATCCTGCCAAAGTGAGAATAGTGAGTCACCTGAATATCAGTGCTGAACTTTTCTTGTGATCCACACCTGAATCTTTAAAGGTTCAGATATGCCGTTTGGGTTTGAAAAGAATCAATCACACGATCTGTAATACTGACTGACCTTTTCTTTATTTACTACGAAGTCCTTCAAATGTAAATTATGCAGATTAATGAACAGATAAAATATTGATTCTTGCTTTTTTGATACATAAAAGTATTGATGAATAAAACTAAAGGTCAGAGACAAAAGTGCCTAGAGTCTGCTGTTCTGATTGTGTGATTGTTAATGCCGCGGCCTTTCCTGCTTCATTGGAGACAAAGATTTCTTTTTAATTTGAAAAGAAATAAGACCAAAAACCACAGGAACTAAAAGATTTAAACCCCACGTTTCTTTCATGGTACGTTTCGAAATTACATTTAACAAAATTCAAGAAACCGTAACATAAATAAAAGAACTGATGTAGAATAATAATTTGTGTTGAATAAAGTGGTAAATATCGAGATTAAGTAAAAAAAGGAAATGTTAGGACTTCAAAAATCATGGCACTCAACTAAACTAGAAAAAAAACAAAGCAATAACAAACACTGTGAGGAGGAGGCACATTCTGGCACTGGAGGGAGAACAGTGAATACCTCAGAATTAAAAGCAAGGTAGAAAGGAAAAGTTAACGTGCCAGATATGTAGGAATGTTAGTGCAGTTGGAGAGAGACGTGAAGAGTGAGACGAATCGCAAGGGAAAAGTCTCGTTGGAATAATTGGACTAGGGTGGAAAGAGTGAGGAATGTAAGGATTGGAGGAGGAGCTAAAGTAACACAGTAATCGGAGAAGGTACGGGGGAAAAAGGAAAAGAACAAACGTAAAGGATACCAAGAACTCGCCGTGACAAAGAAGGAAACGATGAAAGTGGGTTCAAGAATACTTATGTCAAGCACGGTGGACATTATTCTGCTCGGATGAAAGATTAAACGGACTGCAAAAGATTATAACACGCAACAACTACGGGGAGACAAGAGAGAGAGAGAGAGAGAGAGAGAGAGAGAGAGAGAGAGAGAGAGAGCATGAACAAGAATAATCTGGATGAAGTAGAAGTATTTTGACGGAAGAAAAACGAAGAGATATTGGCTGAGAGATATTCCGTACTTGATGGGGAAAAATTAAGAAATTAAATATTTTCTGAGAATAGAAGCATTTAATAAGGAAGGATGAAGAAGAAAGTCGCTATTGGCTTAATCAGCAGATAAATTTGATAAGGAAGACTAAAGGAAACGTACCCAGTAAACAAATATCAGTATCTCCGATTTGAGTGGGGACTTTCCATAGGTGCAGTCGAACAGGTAACTTGCAGAACAATTTATCTCAAACACTGTTACCTCAGACTTATTTTATTAAAGAGCTGGAGACTGACAGTAGTAAAAAAGAACAAATGGATTCAAGTCATGGTGATTTTTTTAATATCAACCCTCTTCAGTACCATGACGCGTTTCCATATTCATTCTGCTTACTATTTGGTGATTCTTTACAGCTTCAGAAACTTGTACGGGGATTAGAATATTGAAGATTGACCATTAATCTTCTGACGTCCATAGACCCTTGCTAATGTCGATAAAATGGTCTAATGGTACACAAATCTCAAGGTAAAAATGTGTTCCTGTATTGAAGGGGTTAACAGGTATACATATTCATTATTGCTTGTGAATATACTTACACAATACTGACAGACAATTTATTTCATTTTCTCAGATATTTATGATACGCTACACAATCCAATTTTAAATAAGAAATGTAGAATAAATAAAATTGGAAACTCTTGCCCGCACATCACCACGAGTAGAGCTTCTTTAATGAATAGTGTATCAATATACCTATTCATGCAGGATCGTCTTATATAGCTTGGGAATCTTTCAAATCAAGTTACCGTCTGCAGTAAAACCGCGATCATTACTGGCGAGGGACAAACACTGAAGCGAGACTTTTAGCGCCGCACCGAGGACGACACGCGGCACATAATGACGTGTGGAGCCTCGCGCAACGAAGCCAATTGACGAGGCTGTGGTGATGACACGGCAGGCAAAGGTAGCGACGTATCCACACACACACACACACACACACACACACACACACACACACACACACACACACACACACACACACACACACACACACACACACACACACACGTCTAAGAAGCGTTTGCACTGTCATAATCAATTGGTTAGTAACATAATGCATTCACTTCCACTATGTTTTGTGTGTTCTTTAGTTCCAAGTCCTCTGATCCGCCGCCTGTCTCCTTAAACCTGACAGCTGACAGATTTTCACCGCAAAGGACTTAATATTGTGAAAAATGCCCATCGCTCTATTGACATTTAGCTAGCACATGATACCTGAGCAGTGTCACTTGGGCAGCACCACTCCGGGTCGAGCAGTGGGCGATGCATGGTCTTATAGAGCTACTCACCGCGTATTCCTTCAATAGGTTATGTAAAATAGGTGATATACGACGCGCAAAGCCACAGACGCCTCCACTACTAACTTTTTTTTCCATTATTGAGTTTTTGTATGTTTCTTTTTCTCATTTTCTGTAGCGGCGTAATGATGGATGGCGCAGCAGTGGTCCGATAGCTTACAAGGACCATTTTTTTCTATGTTTTATTTCACATTTTATTTCACGTGTTTTTGCAGCGACTTATCATCAGCATCATCAGCTCATTTCATGTTTCTTTTTTTTCTCTTTCGCGTCTCCTTATCAACGGGAAGCAAGATGAATTCGTTCGTGGAAAATATTATTGAGTTTGCTTTAAGAAGAGAAGGATAAAAAAAGGTTGGTAGGTTTTGTAAACGCGTGTCACTCTATACAGAAATCATATTAAGAATAGCGTTTTCTTAAGGTTCGCTAATGATCTACTCAACAATATAGGGACCATTACGTGTGTGTGTGTGTGTGTGTGTGTGTGTGTGTGTGTGTGTGTGTGTACTGGTATGCGTGCACTCAATTGCCTCTTTGGTTCAAAACTTTTTGATATGAAATATAAATTGGATTGATTTTGAGTCAGCACTGATCCAACACAATGTCTTTCTGAGTATTGACCGTGTGGCGCCGAGTCGAGGAGGGAGTGAATGCTGGGAAAGGAATTGGGGGATAACACACACACACACACACACACACACACACACACACACACACACACACACACACACACACACACACACACACACACACACACACACACACACACACACACACACACACACTAGCTTTCATCACACAACTCAAATGAACCTTCACCATCTATCCACCCTCACCAAACGCTCGCCTCTCGCCTCTCGCCTCCCGCCACTCACCAGGCCACCAGCGCCATACCGACCATCACGCGACTCACTCCACGCTTCCCCTGATAACATAGGCGAGAACATCGCTATCAAATCTCTCACCCGCTAACCCATCTCTGACAGCTCGCTTCCCTCCCTCTCTCACACTATCTGGCGGCATTGTATGTGTCTGCCTTTCCCTCGCTCTCTTCCGCTACTTTTCCACTACACTCGCCACACACTCCTTGCCATCACCTACCTCCGCTTCAGGTCAGCCATGCAAAGCTCTCCTCCATCATACAGCTACTTGAAAACTTCGGGTATTCTGTCAGATGGCTCAGTGTTCGCTTCATATGCCATCCACTGTTTTGTTTTTGTTTTATTGTTTTTATTATAGTTTGAGACAGAATGGTTGGTGGGAAGTCAGGTGTTCGTTGGGCTATTTGTAATTTATTTTTCCTTCCCAGTGCATTGAACCTAATTAATCTTCTTCACCTTCTGTAAGCACAAACGCATGTCTTGCAGCTTAAGTCAGAGATCCGTGTAAAGATTAAAGATATTTCAGTCTGGCTCGAAGGGGAGTGGTGACGATGATGGTGGCGCTTCCCACTTGCCACGTAAACGCACACGAGTTATGATATGGTCAGATCTCTCGACTGACACACACACACACACACACACACACACACACACACACACACACACACACACACACACACACACACACACACACACACACACACACACACACACACACACACACACACACACACACACACACACACACACACACACACACACACACACACACACACACACGTCTACTGCTGGGTTTCGTGGGTTTTCAAAATTCTGCTTTTAACGCAGCTAGATACAATTAAACCAAAAATAAAAGTCGGCACGCCGTCCACTCTGCCTCATTTGCCTACCGTGCACGTCGGGGCTCCAGCGTCCGTGGCGGCAAAAAGACGGCGGCGCGCTTTGGGGGAAAATGCTGCACCCGTAATTATGAAAAAAAGTTAACGAGCCTATCAGGATCAAAACAAAAACGTTACGGGTAACGAGTGTTGTCGTCGTGTCTGTTTCGGGTTAATGGCTCACTCTAATTGAGGTGCAGGCAGCAGATGGCGCGCGCCTGCGGTGCCAAACAAACCTCCTGCCGCTGCCGCGCTGAGAGTTGTGTTGGTCAGTGTTCTTGCGGGAAGCCTTTACGGAAAGTAAAGCAGCGGTAAAGGCTGTGTCTTGGTCTCCCTGTGAATCGCTACGCCACTATAGCTGACACCTACTAAACCCAAAGTACTTCCTGTTGCTTGAGGTTCAGTGAGTCCTCACTGCCACCGTGATAGATAAACGTTTTGCTTTCCTAATTGTACAGTGAACGCGTACACCAAAGTAGAAAATTAATGTAAAACATACTCTGAGCACCACAAAAGTTTCATGCCAACCGCAGACCCAACCGCTCCTCTTTCCTAGTACACCAGGAAACAGAAACAGTAATGCAGCAACCCCACTGCTGGCTGACATGTTCTTGTTTCAGTATTCCGCAACGATTAAAGATTCCATTATATCAAACCACTGATAATAATTCATACAGGGCTCTCCAGCATGCATTACATGAAAACATAATTTTCTCGATAGAATTTACCAACTGTCCCATAGAAAACCTTGGTCCATGAATCATTGCGCTGGTCACAAGCCACGTGAGACCCGACAAATGAAAGCTGAGAGGATCAACTTCCTGCATGACAATATGTTTAATTGAAAGGAAGCGCGAAGACATGTGCGAAAAAAGTAGATGTATCTTTGGGATTTATTTTTGGTCTGAAAGAAACTGGTGTCTTGTGTTGTCACTTGTTGCATATTTCCTCGACTGCACACGTCGCCCAAACACATCAAAGGTGAGACTTGCTTCTCGTGGGGCTGGAAACACAAGTGCCGACTCAGCCCACAACTCTCAGCTTGGTCCGTCAAAAGCCTGCACTGAAAAAAAGCTTCTTCTCCAAAGTGAAAGCTTCTGCCGCAGTGATGTCCTGCATAACACAACAATGTATCAAGAATTGGTGTATACACGGAGGATTCGGATTCTGTTGTTTCTTTTTTTTTTTTTTTTCTTAATTTTGTAGCTATTCAATACTACAACTTACTGTTGGTGTATTTCATGATACGTGACCTTGTGGCTGCTTGTGGCTGCTAGTAAGACTTTAACCACTATCTGAGAAGTATTATAGTGTGTGTGTGTGTGTGTGTGCGTGTGCGTGTGCGTGTGCGTGTGTGCTACCGCGTCCCCCATAAAATCAATTCCAAAAACCTCGTTATTTTTATTTTATCCCGGCGCTGGCTCCTGTTACCATACCCGCAGCGCTGTTAGCACGTGGGGACGAGGGAATCGAGGTACTGAAGGAAGTCATTGGTGTTCCCTTAACGAGGAAGATGGTGTATCGCAGGGGCGTGTTGTAGTGTTGCTTCTGCGCCTGCTGCTGTTGTTTCTGACGGACCACCTGGACCACCTGCGACACTACACCTTCCCTCCACTTCCTTGTTCCCTTCTTTCTTCACTTTGTTTGTCCTTCAAGTTTTTCGTTCCCGTCTCCCTTTCATGGCTAGCGTGGGATCAAGAGGAGAAGGAAGAGGAGAAAAAGAATGATGATTAGCGGTATATAGACATTGTCCTTTCTATACGTCGCCTCACTTTTTTTTTTTTTTTTTTTTTTTTTTTTTTTTTTGCATATTTTTTGTCCTTTGTAATTGTCTTCCTTCGTGAAAAGAGGAGAAGGAGGAGGAGATAAAGAAACATTTGTACCGTACGCCTTCTTACATCTACTTCTATACCTTATCTTTTTTTTCTTTTTTTTTCTTCGCTCTTCTCTTCTCCCCTCGTTTGCTTTCGTGGGAGAAGAGCAAGGAGGAGGATGAAAAATAAGGAAATGGAGGAAAAGGAGGACTTGCATTGTACACCTTCCCACCTCCTCCTCTTTGTTATACTTTTCCTTCCTACGTCCCTCCCACAAACCCCCTCCATTCTTGTCTTCCCTCACTTGCTTTTGTTGGAGGAGGACGAGGAGGAGCAGGAGCAGGAGCAGGAGACACGTACACCGGCACTCTATATTGTTGTCGTGATGGATAACCTTTTGCACAATGACTAACCCGTCCTTAGTGGGGAGCCGTGACTCACCTAACCATTGTACCTCACCCTGCCAGCTCGCCACCGCCGCTGACGCCAATCTCTCAAATATATACATTTTTCCTCTGCTTCCTCATGTCCCTCCCTTCCTCACCTCGATCCCAGCGGCTTACCTCCTTCCCCTCGCCTTTATATTCATGGCTTTCAGGGGTCGGGCCGGGAAAGGAGGCGGCAGGACGAGGAACGGTAACAAGAGGTTGGGATGGTGTGACTGTTGCTTCTCTATGGCTTCTCGCTCAGGTTTGAAATCATGTATGGACTGCGCGGCCATTATTATCGAGGAGATTAATGTTGTTGGATTTCATACGCCCTCGTTTTTCTTATTTTTTTTTTTTTTTTACTTGTTTTTCCTTTTTTTCTGTTTTCCAGCCCTCCATTTCCACCAAACGACGTGTATTTTCACTATCTATTCCATCCCATTGTTTAATTTTCACCTGAATCAATTGAACGACGAAATTAAACTTTGAGTACGTGCAACTTCTTTTACGGCCTCGCATTTCACTCTGCTACACGTTGGGGGCCATACAAAGCAAAGCAACCCTCTCAAACACTGCCACTTTTTTGCCTCTATAAATAAAGCTCTTCCTTTGTGTTTCCTCGCCTTGGCTTCCTCTCATTGTATGTTTCAATTTTATTCCTGTCGTTATTATTATTATGTGTATATACGCTTACCAGTTTGTCTACCGCCTGTGTTTTTTGGTTATATATATTTATTTATTCATTCATTCGTGCGTCAGGAAAAAAAAAAAAAGGTTTTGTTTGTCTATATGTAGATTATTTGATTGTTTATGCATTCCCCCTGTTGCTTTTACTACTACTAATGCTAAAACTACCATCACAACCACCACCACTACCACAACCACTAGCACAGTCACAAAAATTCGTCTCTCTCTGAATAAGACCACACTATTAGTATTCCACTTCTTCTAATGAGTTATTCAAGATAAAACAATTTACCTCACCGAGACTCATAGATATATCACCTGTGCGTGTCACGGGAAAATTACCATTTCTTTCTCAGTTAATTGTCTCTGAAATTACAAGCAAACTTTCCTTTCAAAATTTGCCACTTTAAATGTTGGCTTTCAGGGTGCGGAAAGAGAGAGAGAGAGAGAGAGAGAGAGAGAGCATAATATCACGCTCTTTATCAACTATGAAAACAAATTACCTTCTTTTCCATCTCTCTTTTACCCTTCGAAGAAATATGCACACGTCGTTTCATTCGCCTCACGGGAGCAGTCAGCGTCTCGTCCTTTCCAAACACTCCTTGGTCGCCTTTTTCCAGTTCCGCCTGACGTCCCTTCTTTGTGTCGCAGCTGTTGGGCGCCAGGTGTCTCCCTTATTGACTGCCGGCCATCATAGCGAGGAACAAGATGCCAGCTCACCCGACTTAAACATTCAGCGGAACAAGGCCAGCGCCAATCCTATCAACAGTAAGCGTGACAGCACCAGGCTAGAAGTTTTCCTGACCCTTGTTAGACCCAGCCCAGCCATGTGTCTCTCCTCGGGGGCCTTCTTCATGGCAGTCCTGGTCTTCTGCTCTGACTATAGGATGTTTATAAATGTGTACTGCTTCTCTCTCTCTCTCTCTCTCTCTCTCTCTCTCTCTCTCTCTCTCTCTCTCTCTCTCTCTCTCTCTCTCTCTCTCTCTCTCTCTCTCTCTCTCTCTCTCTCTCTCTCTCTCTCTCTCTCTCTCTCTCTCTCTCTCTCTCTCTCTCTCTCTCTCTCTCTCTCTCTCTCTCTCTCTCTCTCTCTCTCTCTCTCTCTCTCTCTCTCTCTCTCTCTCTCCTTGGCAGATTATATTTCACTCTTATTGATTTCATCTCTTTTACGTCCTTTTTCTTGTCTCTGCGGGGATCAGGCTGTTGTACAAGTAGGTATTGTGTTCTGAAAAAGATAAAGAAAAATTTTTGTCAACGCCAGAAAGAAATAAAGTCCGCAGCAATTGTTTGAATTGTTGTTGGAAGTATTTTGATAACTTTCTCCATTTCTCTTTTTCTTGTTTTCTTGCTTTCCATTGCTGAAATCTTATTGTCATGCGATCAGTGACTTTGGGTCTGTCGAAGGACGATGAGGGGCTCACCATTGTGTCCTGAAACAAGCCGCTCATGCCTAGCTGTTGTGTTTGTCCGCTACCTCTGGCCGCCATTCCTGCCTGGAACAGTAAACTGGTGACCCAGACGTGTACTACTTATCAGCACAAGCAGTATTGCCAGAGTCCTTCCTAGTGTAGGGAGCTGGCCATGCATTTCGACTTAGACAAATTACTCAAACAATATAATTTTCACAAGTAGGAAACTGAACTAATGAGAAAAATACCTCACCTGCTTCCCATCCACTGAAAAAGAATCCAATCAAGAAGAAGAAGACGGAGACACCCTTGAATATTCACATAGTACCTAATGAAACACACCGTTATACAAATAGGTTCGCGACAGAGGAGATGACACCATGTTCCTCACTCAATAAGCTGATGTCCCGTGTTCTCCCTACCACCGTTTTTTCCCATATAGCTTAAGATACAATTTACTTACACTGATGAAGATATTAATCCCTGAGTACCATAGCGCGCTTCTATATTCATTCTGCTTACTATTTGGTGATTTTATACAATTTGAGAAACTTATGTGGGGGATTAGAATAGTGAAGACTGTGGCCATTAACCTCTCAGTATTGGGACGCATTTTTACCTTGAGATTTGTATACGATTAGACCATTTTAATGACATTAGGAAGTATCTATGAAGGTCAGAAGATTAATGGCCACAGTCTTCACTATTTTAATCCCTCACATAAGTTTCTGAAGTTGTATAAAATCACCAAATACTAAGCAGAATGAATATGAAAAGCGTCATAGGTACTCAAAGGATTAATCTTCTGACCTTCCTAATGTCAATAAAATGGTTTAATCGTACACAAATCTCAAGGTAAAAATGCAAAAATGTGTCCTAGTACTGAAGAGGTTAATGGGAAGGAAGTGAATGTGCATGCAGCTTGAGTGACAGGTGAGGGAAGGGTCTGTACTGGCGGTCAGACACACTCACTCCCCACAAACACCAATAAATCCCTCCTTGTTTTTGCCATTCCCCACAATGCCCTTTGTTACTTGACGGATTTACTGTTGTTACCCCGAAGTGTGACATTGTGAAGGCTTTTTAATTTATTTTTTCATGGTTTATATTTCCAGAACTGAGAGATTTTGAATGCTTTATATTTTTCTTCATTAATCTTGTTCACTGATCTTCACATCCTTGAGTGCAATTTTTTTTTTAATTAATGTTTCTTGTGTATCTCTCTCTCTCTCTCTCTCTCTCTCTCTCTCTCTCTCTCTCTCTCTCTCTCTCTCTCTCTCTCTCTCTCTCTCTCTCTCTCTCTCTCTCTCTCTCTCTCTCTCTCTCTCTCTCTCTCTCTCTCTCTCTCTCTCTCTCTCTCTCTCTCTCTCTCTCTCTCTCTCTCTCTCTCTCTCTCTCTCAGATATCTTTACCTTTTCTCTGCCTCTGACAAGAAAGGATAGTTCATGATAATTCCATTTGCCTTTTTTTTCATCTCCAGTTCTTTTTTTATCGCAGTCTTTCATTTCCCGAGAAAGATAAGTCCATCACAGTTCTTTTTGCCCTTTTTTTTTTCTCATGGGTCCTTTTTTATTACCTTTTTCTTTTTACCCGTGGCCTTGTTTCCTCTCCGGCCAGCGCTCTCACCTACCTATCTACCTTTTTTCCTACCTTTCCTCCTTGCGTCGTCTCACCAGCTCGGGTTGTCGCCTGTCGCCTACATCTCTCCTTCCCTTTCAGCCAAGTCTCGGTTTCCGTCCCATTCTCTTAACCTTCTGTTCTTATCGTGTCCTCCTATGCGTTACTATCATTTCCCCTCTTTGCCGCCATTCTCCGTTCCTTTGCATTCATTCCCTCTTTCTTATCTGATCGACTTATGTATTGGATTGTCTCTCTGTCTCTGTCTCTGCCTCTGTCTGTGTCTCTGTGTCTTTCTGTCTCTCTGTCTCTCTGTCTTTCTGTCTTTCTGTCTCTCTGTCTCTCTGTCTCTCTCTCTCTCTCTCTCTCTCTCTCTCTCTCTCTCTCTCTCTCTCTCTCTCTCTCTCTCTCTCTCTCTCTCTCTCTC
>NC_059268.1:18256683-18274183 GCF_017591435.1 Portunus trituberculatus | reverse complement strand
TCCCTCGTCTTCCTGGATCCTCGTACTCTCCTTCTGTTCTGCTGCCATGAGGATGATCGGAGTACCAATACAGATCGGGTGGAACTCTTCATTCAATAGCCAAACCCTTTATCTGGAGAAGTATCGTACTCCTCGACTCCTTACCCTCCCCCTTCCCCAGTAGCAGTTCTATAAGGCAAGTACCGGGCATGGATATAGTGGTAGAAATTAATGTGTGCTCGCCAGCTTTCGAAATCGATTAAGCAGAATTGAAATCGATTCTCAGGCCACGATTCCAGCAAGGCGGCAATGAGAGGGAGATGCCGTGACGAGCGTTGCTGAAGTAATCGAGTCGGTAGTGGTGGTCGTGGTGGTGTGCAAGGGACTGACTGTCAAGCTCAATTCCGCGACTCAAGCAGCGGCGGTGGTAGGAGGGTAGACACTGGGGCCGTATTCAGAAACGCTCTGCTCTTTCTCTACGACTGTTTTCCAAGGCTACAGAGATGATTAGCGGGGTTTTCAAGAATATTTCTCCGGTTAATAATATAAAAATGTTTTCACTCTGCCTCAAGAACCGTAGAAACACTAAAAAAAAAAAAAAAAAACGTAAATTCAAATAAAGCACAGAAGTGTTTGAGAATACGAGCTCTGGTGCTTAAAAGTGGGTCAGAGCTTCCCTTCCGGCCGACTGTGAGAATCAAGACGAGTTGTAAAGTTGTATCGCCTGCCTTGAGTGATTCTGGGTGTGTATTAGTGAGTCGAAATGTGAGGGTGAGAAAGTGAGGAAGTGAGTGATTAGTCATTACGGAGCTATACTGACTGACGGTGTTGTATTAGTGGCTGCAGAAGTGACAGACGGTGTTGAGTAAGATTAATGAGAGAGAGAGAGAGAGAGAGAGAGAGAGAGAGAGAGAGAGAGAGAGAGAGAGAGAGAGAGAACCACAAGTAAATTTCTCCTAAAGCTGACTAAAGCAAGATAAAATGTAGCAGAGAGAGAGAGAGAGAGAGAGAGAGAGAGAGAGAGAGAGAGAGAGAGAGAAGAGAAGAGAAGAGAAAAAAATAGTATAAATCTTACGAATCACACAAACATAATATTAAGCTTGAATTTTTACATAAAGTGAGAGAAAGCTTGGGACTGTCACACTGTTGTATACACCCCAGCTACACCATACGTAAATTTCTGCAGAATAAACGCGATTCATTAGTCTGTAAAATACCACGCAGCAATTATTAATTATAGATATATTTTAATGACCTTGTTTTTTTTTTTTTTTTTTTTTGCTCCTGTTTTTCCTAGGTTCCGATTTCTCTCTGCCTGTGCTTTTCTTTTTGTATCCTGCTTTTGAAATGACCATCTGCAAAACTGCCCCTTCCTTTTCTTACGGTAAATACAAGACTTTTGTTCTAATTTCATCTTATTTCTTATAATAGCGTTATTTCTCCATCTCATTCTTTTTCGAACTACAAGACTTTTCTCTCATTTTATCTTAGTTCTTATGATAGCGTAGTTTCTCCATTTCATTCTTATTCGAACGTAGAGTTATGTATACTACGGTGCGCTGCAAGTGTGACCTGTTTGCTGCGACGCTTGGGTGCAATTAATCAACTATCTTGGTGAATAGCAATGTCCACTTCTATTCCCACACTTATCACCATTTCCCGTCACTCTCATTTCCTACCTTACCTCATTTCGCAGTTCACTTAAATCACATCCTCCTCATCTGCTTGTCACGTTTTTATTTGAGTTTATTTCAGTTGGTTTTAATTTCTACTCTTTACGCTCCAAAGGTTAATGAGATAAGGTAATAAGGCTCGTAATTTCATAGGAGGTAAGGCGGAGTGTTGCTTGCCACTGTCTGAACTCTTTCGTAATGTTGCAATTAAAAACTAATCATTAGAACTATTCTGGACAGGTATAATAACAAGGTGAAGCCGTAATTAAGTGTGTGTGTGTGTGTGTGTGTGTGTGTGTGTGTGTGTTATCGTCGTGAGTTTCACACACACACACACACACACACACACACACACACACACACACACACACACACACACACACACACACACACACACACACACACACCGTAGATCACCCATTAGCTTGAGTCTCGCAGTGATCACATCCAGTAAAAGGAAGGCACCATTCACTTCCCTTCCTCCTTCCTTCCTGGACATGGACACTCTCGGACTTCTTACCGTCCTTCCCTGTCGAGTCTATTCCCTCTTTCCTAATGAGGCTCAACTGACCCTTCCGCCCACACCAGGTTTTCTCGGGCTATCTTTTGCTAAGACATTGAAATCCTCTGCTGGTTCGTGTTTCTCAGACGTATTGCTCTTTAAAAAAAGGTTTATTTTCAGTGGGCTCAGAAAAAATTACTTGGGTTTTTATGCTATTTTTTTTTCCTATTGGTGATGCAGAGTAATTGTTAAGCTAAGACATTGGTTCATATTATAAGACATTGCTCTCTATAAATGATTAATTTCAAAGGCCTCAGATGACTAATTGGGTTCTCGTGGGTGTTTCTCTTATTGTTGAGACAGAATGATTGCTAAACTGTCAGTAGAATCGTGGAAATGCCTTTGAAAACCCCAGTAGTTTCCATTTAAAGTGTATCAAATGTGAAAATATGTATCGAGTCTTAGCTCTTATCAAATCAGCTACGTGATCTTAAATGTCACGGGATCTTTAGTTCAGTTTTCTTTCTGCTCCCGAGTGTGATTGCAGACAGCTTTGTTCTTTCATACATGGATATTTCGTATTTGTCTTTTTTTTTCTGTGTAGGAATGAACATTTATAACCCTGCAGAATCATAAGATACGGTGGAGACAAGGAACAAAGGCTATTCTTCACGTGATCACCCTAGGTCTCCTGATTCCCTCGTGCTGGACACCGGTATTGTATCTTTTTGTTGCCTCCTCATGCTGCTTCCTTTGGTGTTGTGCTTTTTAATTTACCAGCTGACAGTGCGCCACCATCTATTCTCACGGTGTATGCAGGACTTGTTTTTCATTTTGCCTCCTGTTATTTGTTCATGTGTTTATTTATTTTTTATTTTATTTATTTTTTCCCCACCAGGAGTCGATCATTGGTAACTGTGGAGCTGCTACTGAGGTTACTTTTTCGTCTCCCTGCTGACCATTTCAACCACTTCCCTATCTGCCATCCTGTCTCCCCACGTCCTGTCTCACTCCCACCCTAGTATTCCACTGTCCTTCCTTTCCTGTTTCCCTGCTTCTCCCCTGCCTGTCACCCTGCTTCTCCACTCACTTGTTTCCTCACTTTCCTGTTTTCCCGCCTCGTATCCTCTTTGCCGGCCTGTCTTCCCTCTTCACTGCAGCCTTGCCCCTTCACTTTGCTGTTTCCTGTCTTCTATATATCTTTTTTTGTCAAGGGCTGTATAGTTTATTTTTCGCAGGTAGTGAATTAGGTACAAATAAAGTGTGTAATCAGTGCTCCATCAGTATGAAAACAGGCCACGATCACAATTAGCTCATTATTTCCGGTAAACCTGTTGATTATTTTAAATCAACATTTCCCACTCATGATGAAGCTCTGTATGAATTATATTTTTACACTTGAATTGCTAATGATTGAACGTCCAATTATATTGCTGCCCACATCGAAATTACAAAAGAAAAAAATATAATAATAAATAGAGTTTCTCAAGAGTTTTTTTTTTCCCACACCCACCCTCCCACACGAATCTCCTAATTCTCTGCTAAATTCACAAACACCGATGCTGTATGGTTGAATGTGTAGAGTGGGTAGATATACACAACATGTATAATTAAAATACATTAGATACTCAAATTTATCCATCAGTTGAGATTTTTTAGTCGTGCCTCGTAGTCATGTATTGCATGAAGCGTCATTCATTCCCAGATTCCCCAAACACTGGACTAACAGAATAGCCAGACAAAACTAATTTACTTCAGCGGAACCTGAAAAAGACGAGCAGGTACACATGCACACAGGTAAATCTTCCACAACTTCATAACTGGACGTCAATCATTACGAGTGCTCTATTTCCCCCGGGGTAAGTAAGATTAAGTTAGATCAGGTTAGGTTAGAACTGGTTCGTCTTGGTTAAGTTAGATTAGGTAAGATTTAGTATGGTTAGCTTGACCCCTTGAGTACAATGACGTGTTTCCATATTCATTCTGCTTACTATTTGGTGATTTTTAGACAGCTCAGAAACTTAAGTGGAGGACCAAAATAATGAAGACTGTGGCCATTAATCTTCTGACCTCCACAGACCCTTCTTAATGTCAGTAAAATAGTCTAATCGTACTCAAATCTCAAGGTAAAAATGTGCCCCAGTATTGAAGGGGTTAAATTGGGTTAGCTTTAGTTCGGTTGGGTGAGGAGAGATTAGTTTAGGTGAACGTGGATTTGGTTTGGCTAGTTTCGTAAAGGTAAACTGTCCACGACTTACCACTATTAATCATCACAGGCACTTCATCTCCCTGGGTAAGTAAGGCCTCATATATTTACCAAGTTGCAGTGCACGATTATACTCAGTTATCCCGGACACCGTAAATACTGTTTCCATTAGAACTTTGCAAACCAGCGTCAGCGTTCTAAGGTTGCCAACAAAGCCCCATTCACGGCGCCGCTCGCTCATTACGGCCCAGTTAACATTCTCACGAGACTGCTGCTTAGTTATACGTACTTACTTTGTGTGTGTGTGTGTGTGTGTGTGTGTGTGTGTGTGTGTGTGTGACAGTTGAGAATGAAAATTGTGTGCGAGTGGGTGGATGGGTGAGTGTGCGGCAGAGAGAGAGAGAGAGAGAGAGAGAGAGAGAGTGTGTGTGTGTGTGTGTGTGTGTGTGTGTGTGTGTGTGTGTGTGTGTGTGTGTGTGTGTGACAGCTGAGAATGAAAATTGTGTGCGAGTGGGTGGATGGGTGAGTGTGCGGCAGAGAGAGAGAGAGAGAGAGAGAGAGAGAGAGAGAGAGAGAGAGAGAGAGAGAGAGAGAGTGAGGACGCATGTGATAGTGCTTCTCGTAGGAATATATCATTGTGAAGTACTGCAGGAATACGATTAAGAGGGGAGTTACGAGCGTTAGCAATGATTCCACGTCAGCTCAGGCCGCGTGAAGCCTCGGTCAACCCAATTCCAGACAAGTAAAGCCTTCGGTCAGTTTATCTTCACTGTACTAAATCAGCAACTCAGAGCCGTTTATCTCAGTTACGTGTTGTTAATTTGATGCGTGAGTAATACTGTAGCGGTAACAAAGGTCTGCTGAGGGCCGCGGTAACTGTGCAGGCTGGGGACATTTGCTTTTGTGGGGTATTTGGCGAAAGATTATAAGGTGATGAAACAATTATGATGTTTTGCAGGGTGTTCATTGCATCGGTCCGTAGTAAGTGTGGTGGCAGTATAGTGTGTGTGTGTGTGTGTCTAGGTGTGTGAATTATGCCCAGGTGCTTCAGGTGTTATTGATAAACTCTTGTCAGGGGCTCCTACTCTGCGCCGGGTTGGGTGCATTCATAATGACCTCTCGTTAATCTCACATGATTTCTCGAACTGATCCGCTGACGCTCCTGTAATATTCACTCATGTTATCTCACTGCTGACTGCTTTCACTGCTGCTCTTATTGTTGTTGCTGCTGCTGCTGCTGCTGCTGCTGTTGCTGTTGCTGCTGTTGCTGTTGCTGCTGGAACTACTACTACTACTACTACTACTACTACTACTACTACTACTACTACTACTACTACTACTACTACTACTACTACTACTACACACACACACACACACACACACACACACACACACACACACACACACACACACACACACACACACACACACACACACACACACACACACAACATTTTTTCGCGACGTGGCTGCTTCACAATGCGTCAAACAAGTGAAAGGCGGTGAGTAATATGCGTCCTTCATCACGACGGCTTCTCATCACGGTAATGGAGACTCACCTGGCCACAATATTGATTTATCCCACCTGGCCTCGCTGATCGCCATTGGTAGCTCGGTGGTATTCGGTATTCGCACGTATAATAATGAGGTTTCCACTAGTTTTCTTCCGTCGACCCCGCGCCGCGTTGCCTCTTCTTGTGTACTTCGTTACGAGGTGGATTAGTTTTTGATATTGCTTCCCGTGACTTGTTTGTTGATCCTGGGTCGCAGTGTGAGTTATTGGGGACTGACTGGTTGGTGGTGGTGGTGGTGGTGGTGGTGTTTATCTGATAGTGAGAGAAATGAAATGACTGACTGATTCTCTCTCTCTCTCTCTCTCTCTCTCTCTCTCTCTCTCTCTCTCTCTCTCTCTCTCTCTCTCTCTCTCTCTCTCTCTCTCTCTCTCTCTCTCTCTGCCAATAAGTAACACCATTAAGTGTATACTCGTACTTGCATATATTTTAATTAATTATTCGAGTATCAAATTTTTTATACTTTTTACTTCCTTTTTTTTATTTTGCATTTTTAAAGTCATAAGTAATTAGGTTCACATGAAAACCCAAACTATCTTTTTTTATTTATTTTTTTACTTTTATTTTCACCGATACACCATGAATTTTAACTACTACTGCTACTACTACTACTACTACTACTACTACTACTACTACTACTACTACTACTACTACTACTACTACTACTACTACTGCTGCTGCTGCTTCCTGCTTCTGCTTCTGCTTCTGCCTGCTACCACTACCACCACCACCACCACCACCACCACCACCACCACTACCACTACCACTACTACTACTACTACTATTTTTTCTTTTATCATTCTTTTTTTCTTTTTTTCTTTTATTTCTTTTTCTTTTATTTTCAATTATCATTCATTCTTTCTTTTTCTTTTTTCTTCTTTTCTTTCTTTCTTTCTTCCTTCCTTTCTTCATTCATTCATTCATTCATTTTTTCTTCTTTTCTGTCTTTCTTCTTCTTCTTCTTCTTCTTCTTCTTCTTCTTCTTCTTCTTCTTCTTCTTCTTCTTCTTCTCCTTCTTCTCCAATAAGTGAATGATAAGCGGTTTTGCTGTCTCTTCTTTAATTCTTTAATTGGATACTATTAGTGTCTTCTGTGAATGGACGACATTTAATTTTCCTCATTATAATAGAATTAAGATATTTCCAGGGTAATTATAGACCGGTTAGCTTAATTTCCGTAATGTGTAAATTGATGAAAACAACAATTGGTGGTAACTTTGTGGAATACGTAGAAAGAAAACGAAAATGCTCCTAACAAAGTCTTGGTGAAAAAATATAAGTTCTTTCTCAACATGTTTACGATTTTTCTCTGGTGTAGTACATAATTCACGTCTGATCGACAGCTGCCTCCCGAGAAAATGCTCTGCAAGGCTGCTGCACCAACCTTACACACACACACACACACACACACACACACACACACACACACACACACACACACACACACACACACACACACACACACACACACACACACACACACACACACACACACACACACACACACACACACACACACACACACACACACACACACACACACACACACACACACACAGTTTTATTCTCAGTCTGTTGTGATGCATTGCAGTGTGACATGGGATTACATCAATTTGGTTTTGTTTACTGACATTTTTTTTTTATAATAGTTGAATTATATCCCAGTTGACCAGACTAGTAGTGTTTAGTATAGTATTAATGAAAATCTCCTCTCATTCTGTCTTATGTGAAAATCTGTGAGTGTTTCCATGTCGGTGTAAGGTAGAGGGAGTGGTAGATGGGGAGGAGCCTTCTGCTGTATTGTCCTATTTCATTACGGGAATCATAAGGTCATAAGCTCAGCTGCTATTTAGTTCTGCAAAATTATAGTATGTAAGCCATTTCTTCTTTCTCCTCCCTCACTACTGATACTGCTGCTGCTTCTGTTGCTACTGTTACTACTACTACTACTACTACTACTACTACTACTACTACTACTACTACTACTACTACTACTACTACTATATACTACTACTACTACTACTTTCATTCCTGCTCCCACTCCTACCCAGATTCCTCCCCCACTCCCACTTCTGGAGCCATTCTTCCCTCTCAGGTTCTCAGTGGGCCCCGAAGCCAACCATCCATAGCCAGGTAAAGATTTAACGCTCGCCCGCCAGGCAGCGAGGGGGAGGCAGCTCGCCCGTATGGTTAACACTATTTACCGAGACTTTGCTCACGATTTACTATACACTTCAAGCTCGTCATTTGCATATAGATTGTTCCCCAACCGAGAAGCGAAAACGAAATATTCTCAAGGATTGCTTATATACGTACCTTGCCTGAATGTGAGAGAGGGAGAGTGAGAGAGAGAGGAGAGGTATCTTTACTTAATCCCTAGTATCGTCCCCCCATGGGTTCTCTGCTCACCTTGATGACTTCCCGGCCGGACAGGTAATAGTGGAACGCAATGTGCGAGTGTCTTCATTAAGTCACCTGTTTCATTGCATGGCGACAGGTGGTGTGTCCTTGTCTACGCCCGCGAGGAGAGAAAATACTCCGTGGTCTCTACTACACACAACTCTACTCCTCCTCTCGTTTTCTTCCACTCTTTCCTTAGAGTTACTGCTCTAATTCTGAAAAGCTTCCGGGATCTCTACTTTATGTAATTATATTGTAATGGTTTTTCTATATTATTTTATCACGTTTACTTAGATATTCATTAATTTATTTTATTATCACGTCCTAATTCAAAATGTTCTTTTTTCACCCAAACAAACAAATGCTAGTTGTTTCTTTTCATTCATTTTTATTGTTTTCCCTTTTTTTATGGACATTCATTCTTCATTAGCACACACTATTTTTTTTTTTTTTTTCAAAGGCCATAGAGATTAGCAAAGTAGAACAATTGTAAAACTATCTTCAGAAAACTTATAAACACTGTTGTTATGTTCTTATGTAGGGTAACTGCTCTAATTCTGAAAAGCTTCCGGGATCTTACAAGGATCATTTTCAAAGGCCATAGAGATTAAGAAAGTAGAACAATTGTAAAACTATCTTCAAAAACTTGTAAACACTATTGGAAACCTTTATACGTCGCCCAGCATTACAGAGAGCCTGCTAAAAAGTTTTGATTCAGGACATTTCATAATATACCTGTAGTTCTTTAAGATCCGTATTCAGAAACTCTGTACTTTCACTATGACTGTTTTCAAAGGCTACAGAAATGACTGGCCGGGTTGTCTTGACTGTTTCTCCTACTAATACTGTAGAAATCTTATTAATCTGTTATCAGTACTGTAAAAAAAAAAAAAAAAAAAAAAAAAAAACGTGTATCTGCAAATTAGAGTTCTTTTAACCAAGACTATTTTGAGGAATTGATTGTGCGGGTTCTCAGGACTTTTTCTCCTACTAATACTATAGAAATCTTATTAATCGGTTATGAGAACCCTAAAAACACTCTTAAAGAACGTGTATCTACAAATTAGAAGCTTTTAACCAAGTCTATTTTCAAATGCCATATAAATTATTGGTTAGGATTTCTTGACTGTTTTGCCTTCTAATACTGTAGAAATCTTATTAATCTGTCATGAGAACCTTAAAAACATAAAAAAAAGTGTATCTGCAAATTAGAGGCTTTTAAAACTGGTGGTGTGCAGAATGCGATCTTTCATCCTGTGATCGGAGCCGCGCCATGAAGGTTCCGGGAGGTGGGAAATATTTCAGTCGCTTTTTCCCCCATTCTGATTCTCTCCAACGCGGTGATTGTCCTCGTCAGTAACTTAGCAGGCTTAAAATTTGCGGGTATTTATGGAAGCCTTGAACAGTCAATCACGATTAATTTATTGGGAATGGAAAGAGACGGTTATTATACCACACGCACACGCACACGCACACACACACACACACACACACACACACACACACACACACACACACACACACACACACACACACACACACACACACACACACACACACACACACACACACACAGAGGGATAGAGAGAACCAGAACTTGGGAATATAATATGAAGCAATGGAGAAGATGCAATACAATAATGAGGATAGCGGGGAATAACTTGGGCTGACGGGCAGGAGGTGTCAGACTAATGATGCGTCCTTGGCAGTAATGCACATCACCAGGCGCGACACTGAGGCGGAGGGAACCACTGAAGAATAACTCAACCCGCCTGTCGCTTCTCCTTCTGCCGGCGAGAGGTGGAAATGCGAGAATGGAAAACCGACCTCAGCACGTCTCGCTTCCCTTCTCCGCTTCCTCTGCGCCCACTCGCTCGCAAGGAATGTGAGGAGAGATGATGACTGATGGGTGTTCATGGGGAGACTAATGTACGAAGGAGGATGGTCTCAGGGGATCATGAGGCTAATGAGGATATATGGATGTTTGTGCTCGTGGTGTTGGTGGTGGTGGTGGTGGTGTGTGTGTGTGTGTGAATTATTGTGAATTTCCGTGACGTGAGAAACAGGGACGTGTGTTGGTTTGTTTCTCTCTGTAACTTTATCGAATTTGTTTTAAGTATAGCGTGCAGATTTTTAACCCATTCATGAATTATTTCTATGATAAGACGATTTTATTGACATTAGGAAGGGTCTATGGAGGTCAGAAGATTAATGCCCTGAGTTTTCACTATTTTGATCCCCCACATGAGTTTCTAAAGCAGTATAAAATCACCAAATAGTAAGCAGAAGGAGTATGAAAACGTGACATGGTACTGAAGGGGTTAAAACACACGCCTCATGATGTTACAGTATATGCATTGAATATTAATCTTCATGTCTGCGAAGAAAAAATACTACCAATGATCAATCGCAGTCTATTTAGTTAGTTTCTTTATTTTTCACGTGACGTAGCAATTAACCATTCATTCTCCACATTGACGGAAAGGGAGCTTCTGTGAATGGATGCTCTTGATGCGAGAAGCGCTTGGAAGGGAAGTGACACGGAGGCAGGAGACGAGTAAAAACAGCAAATGGCTACAAAACATAAAAATATTCCATTCCAGCAAAACCCCAGCTATGCATACACGAATATTCCCAAAGACTTACTGAATATTCCTGCGACACAAGACACCACACGGACTCTCAATGCTCTGACCACAAAATACGCTGCTGCTAACGTCATTTTTGCCCCCCGCGGTACATCATTAGCTCGAAATACCCAGACTTCTTTCCGACTTTAGGCACCTCAAGCTGTTGCCTCATTACCACTTGGTGTTTGGAGGAGTCTGGTGATGTGAGTCCGCCAGCCCATCATGTTCCAGCGGCGCCTCCCTCGGCTCTACACTGCATTTCGTTCACTACTTTTTTTTTTTTTTTAATGTGAGAGGGGAAAGTTGGCTAAGAGCAACAAAAAGAGTATTAGAAACAGATCCACTTAAATTGCCAGTCCCAGTTACATTTTTTTTTTTCATTAACAATTTTTTTTTTTGTGTGTGTGTGTGGGTAAGACGGACACATTCCTGGGAAGACGAAAAGGAAGGCAAGAAAAGAATTATAGAAAAAAAAAAATCAGTAAAGAGAAGAAAAAAATCATAAAAAGTTCATTATAAATTTAAACTTCACTGAGAATAAGCCCATTGGAAAAGTAAAGACCACTAAAGATGCCCATTAGAAGGAAAAAAATGAAAAAAAAGGTTCATTAGGAAAAAATAGAAATAAGAAAGGAAAAATGTAAGAAAAATAGAAATAAGAAAGAAATATAAATAGAAATAAAAATAGAAAAAATATAATAGAAATAGAAATAACAGAAAAGAAATAGAAATAGAAATAGAAAGAAATGCAAATAGAAAAAAATATAAATAGAAATAGAGACAAGAAATAAAAAAAAACAAGAAAAGAAGCTCCATTAGGAAAAATATAAATAAGAAACTCACTAAGGAAATGCCAATTAGGAAAATAAGTCCCAGTAGTAAAATAAGTCAATTAAATAAAGCTCTTCTGGAATGATATTTTTTCCTTATGACACATAAACGAGTATAGAGAGATGTTTAACCTCCTTCAGTACTGGGAACACATTTTTACATTGGAATTTGTGTACGATTAAACCATTTTATTGACATTAGGAAAGTTCTATGGAATTCAGAAGATTAATGGCCACAGTCTTCACTATTGTAATCTCCACATAAGTATCTGAAGCTGTATAAAATCGCCTAACAGTATTGAGAATGACTATGGAAACGCGCCATGATACTCAAGTGGTTAAATCCTTCAATACTGGGACACATTTTTACCTTGATATTTGTGAACGATTTAGACCATTTCATTGACATTAGGAAGGGTCTATGGAAGTCAGAAGATTAATGACAAGAATCTTCACCATTGTAATCCCCCACATAAGTATCTGAAGGTGTACAAAATCGCCATATAGTACGCAGAATGAATATGGAAACGCGTCATTGTATTGAAGCGTTTAAACCTCATCTACGGAGCAGTGGCGACCCGTGTGCCGCTGCTGCAAAGGCCAGAAGCAAACAAGCAAGACTTTATAATATTTGCTTATATTTTATTCATTCTTATTCCTTATCTTTTTCCCGGCGTGACTGTCCGCTCTCTGTAAAGCCGAGGAGAGTCTGCCATCAACTAGTTCGTGTTCGTCATCTTTTCATGGTGGAATAGAAAAAAGAATAAAAATGAAAAATGCGCCTTACATTTCTGCAATTTATTCGTCATTTTACTGCTGCTTTATTCGTGGCTTTATTTGCAGGCTGCTTCTTTGATCATTGTTTCTTCAAATGTATAAATGTTTTCGTTTTATTTTCGTTTTTTATTACTTGCTGTACGATGAAAAATACGTGTAAATGTAGTACCTTCCGTGACTTTTTATTAACGTTTTTCTTTTACATTTTATTTCCATCTCTTTTATTTCCTCTTTGTATTTAGCGAATGTCCTGTGCTCGTTATTTTTTCTCTCTCATTTTCCTCTCGCATTTGTTTCCGGGATCTTTGTTACGTCGAGTTTATTCCCATTCTTTTTTTTTTTGTTATTTTTCGTCTTAATATAATTCTTTGCTTTTATCCTTCAATTTACTTCACACCTTTCGTTCCCCTTGCTTTAACTACGCTTGACGCTTCTCCTTTGTCTTAACAGTGGCGAGTGTCTGTTATCTGTATAGTTTTCGCTGTTATAATCCTGCCTTTCTTTCTTTTACGCTTTCTGGCTTTTGACCTTTTAATTCTTCTCCACTGATCTCTGTTCTCTCATTCAGACACTGCATAACGCGATTCTAACTCAACTATTGAACTTTCCATGCAGAACATCTTCTATACTTTAAAATGCTTCCGGTGGTCACAAGATCCATTTTCAAAGAGCACAGGTGTAGTGAAACTCGTTCTTATGAGTGAGTGAGTGTCTTTCTTGCTGATGATGGATGCTATGGCTGAAGTGTCGCTTGAATCATAAAAATACTCTTCAGAAAAAACTCTCTCTCTCTCTCTCTCTCTCTCTCTCTCTCTCTCTCTCTCTCTCTCTCTCTCTCTCTCTCTCTCTCTCTCTCTCTCTCTCTCTCTCTCTCTCTCTCTCTCTCTCTCTCTCTCTCTCTCTCTCTCTCTCTCTCTCTCTCTCTCTCTCTCTCTCTCTCTCTCTCTCTCTCTCTCTCTCTCTCTCTCTCTCTCTCTCTCTCTCTCTCTCTCTCTCTCTCTCTCTCTCTCTCTCTCTCTCTCTCTCTCTCTCTCACACACACACACACACACACACACACACACACACACACACACACACACACACAGAGAGAGAGAGAGAGAGAGAGAGAGAGAGAACAGTAGGCTTTTCTCCCGTCAAACATCATTGCATTCTGTGGAATTGTAATACTTCATTTATTTTTCCCCCTCAGGTGATGCATGTATAATGTAATGCCGACCCCAACGCAAGGTTTTCATTGGCGCTCCCCCGAAAGCCCCTCAGGGAACAGTTTCTATATGTTTACGACTCAACTTACGTACTTTCTCCTTATCGGTGCCAGTTCTTTTTGTAGCAAGTTTGGGGTTTAACATTTTTCCTCCCCAGGCGTCGCTACCTTACTTCTCCTTGCCTTCTGTGTGGTGGAGCTTGGTTCATTGTGTGTGTGTGTGTGTGTGTGTGAGGTTTAGCTTAGTGTTCTCTGGTGACGTGTGTTGTACTCCCTGTGTGGTGGCCGAGGGACTTCACTGACAAGAACAAGGTGAAGTCACACACACACACACACACACACACACACACACACACACACACACACACACACACACACACACACACACACACACATCTTTATCTTCACCTCCATCTGACTATCTTGAATCTCTCTCTCTCCGCCGCAGTGCTCCTTCCCTTGCCATCATCTGTCGGAACTCCCGTGATTACTGCTCCTCTGACGTTCAAGTAGCACGTGTTGTATTTCATGTCTCTCCCACTTTGCTGTACAAGGCCTCTCACACTCACCTTTTTTCTGGCTACCTTAGTAAACAAACAGCTGAGTCGCATCTTCACTTTTTCATCAATTTTACCGAAGAGGAAGGTTTCAAGACATTAATTAAGTTTTTTTCATTTATTTATTTTTTGTTGCCCTTTGCCAGTTTTCCTCATAAACAATAAAAATCTCTGCCTGCTTCTGTTTTATTCTTAATACGGCTTGAATTTAAAGGAAGGAGTGTCTTAACACCTCAAGACATTAATTAAGTGGGCCTTTTTCTTTATTTTTTCGTTGCCCTTGGCCACTTTCCCCTCATACACAAA
The DNA here is from genome assembly GCF_017591435.1 of Portunus trituberculatus. Taxonomy (NCBI): domain Eukaryota; kingdom Metazoa; phylum Arthropoda; class Malacostraca; order Decapoda; family Portunidae; genus Portunus; species Portunus trituberculatus. Next base: position 18,259,546 of record NC_059268.1, on the reverse strand, counting down.
ACAAAACTCTCCCTGCTTCTGTTTTATCCTTAATATGCTGCTTGAATTTAAAGGAAAGAATATCTAAACACCTCCAGGAATAAAATAACTAACCTGATAAAGTATCCAGGTTTTTATATTCCCGAACTTTTTTAAGGGAGAAAAATATAAAAAGTGGTACATCAACATTTCATACAGTGACAGCCAAATCCTCGAGCGTCGACGTTTAGCTTCAATCTTTTCCATATATCTGGCATGAATCTCGTGTTACTTTCAGGCTTGAGTGAATTATAGATCGACCCAGATAAGTGACTAAGAGCTGCAACACGGTAAAGAAGCGTGTAGATAAGCTTTCCTTTTTTCTAGGCTTAAAGATTACCAAGGAATTACAGCAACAAATTGTTAAAAACCTTCGCAAGTTTTCGCTAAATTCTATACAAAGTTTAGTCTAAGTGGATTTCAAACGTTGCTAAGGTTAATTGTTTGTTTAGTAATTTCTTCCTTCAGTAAACTTTGACTTTTCTCCCTAGTGTCTATTAAGCGAGAATCTGCATTTAGGAGTACTCATTTTTCCACTCTCTTTTCACTCTTGACTCAAAACTCCACATTTTTCGTTCTCTGGAAACGGACAAGTAGTGAGAGACGCAGAAGTAACAACACCAGTAGTAGAAGGACTGGAACGAGTGGGAAGAAAGGGGGAAAAAGAGCAAAAGGAGGAGGAGGAGGCAAGGAAGAGAAGGAAGAGGAAGAGGAGGAGGAGGACAGGGACTAGGAGTAGGAGACCACAACAATGCCACTTTGCCAGCCCGGTCCCTCACATAAGCAGCGAGAATCAGAACTCGTAAATATGAAGCAGAGGGCCAGCCACCCACGGAACACTATTTCTGAAAGTCTCCCTGGATCGTGTTGGCGGTGAAAGACACACTGCGATATGGAGGGACGGGGACACCTGCTGGGGACCTTAGCATACACTTACCTTATTAGACGACTCATATATTCATCTCTCAATTGTTTAATAATCGTTAATTTGGCACTAAGCGAAACTTCCACGTCGTGCAGCCTCGCCAAGATGCCACCGACGTCTGCCTTGTGTGTGAAGAGCGAACTTCTCTCTAACTTGTCCCGCTTAACTTTGTAAGAGCCCAAGGGTACCCCGGGGTGTGGGGTGGTGATGGGTGTAGGGAATAGATGAGGCAAGGCGATGAGACGAGTGTTGGGAGAGGTGAGCAGTGAGCGTGGAGTGTGTGGAGTTAGGAGGACGAGTAAAGAGATAATATTCAAGTAATTATCATGATTTTTTTTAATTAAGGATAGAGAAACAAAGGAACATGAAACTACGCAGAATTAGACAGGGTGACTCAGTGTGTGTGTGTGTGTGTGTGTGTGTGTGTGTGTGTGTGTGTGTGTGTGTGTTGTGTGTGCGTATGTGTGCGTCTGTGCCTCATAACATCTCTCACTGTGGAGATCAAAAGTTTAATTCTACGTATTACGGGACGAATTCACAGCATGCACACGTCCCTTTCTCTTTTATACCTTAGTTGTACGAGCACAATGACCCGTAAGGTGAGTAATTAAGGCAGCTTCATTAGGATAGAGTCTGCATTTATGTAGAAAATTAACACATTATTGTATCATTCACAGAGGTGGTGTCCTGGGAACGTCGCGATGAGCTGAGTAAATCTAGCGAGTGGGAGAAAGACCCCGCCGAGGCAACCAACGAGGGGAAGCACGACTCGACACAGACAGATCGACATGACAGGGAGGTAAGTCCACAAACACCACAGGACTTGAGCACGGCAGAACATCTGGGGCAAAGAACACCTGGTGACCTACAGACCTATTCCTCCTCTTTGTCCCAGGCGAGAGTGGGGCGCCTCTCTTCTGTCTCCCAGGAGAATCAGCAGGAGAGCAGCCACCACAAGCACCACGGTCGTAGCCAGCAGGAGCAGAGGGCGTGGCGCAGAAGCCGGCGTCACCTAAGGAAGCGCCATCAGAGGTCCCCGCAAGATCGCTCCCTCGGCCACCACCAGCAGCGCCTTCCTTTGCTTCACTTCTCGCAGCCAGAGTATCACCTAACTTTGCGAGAGGACATGCCCATCCACACCTCCATCCTGACGGTGAGGCTGACGGGATGTGTGTGTGTACTGACTTGCTACACACACACACACACACACACACACACACACACACACACACACACACACACACACACACACACACACACACACACACACACACACACACACACACACACACACACACACACACACACACACACACACACCAATGCAGCCTCATTAGTGTGACCGTGAACGCGAGTCAATATTTCGGCGCCAATCAGAGTTCCGTAGCGGCCAATTACCTGACGTCAAAATTAATCAACGGACTTGCCAACAAAATGGATTCCCTTCATTATTCATCAGGTCAGGCTTTCCACCTTGTTGGGGATGAAAAGTTAAACTTGACCACCGCGGACCTCCAGCACTACCTAGTCATTTATTAGTTTTTACCTGCCAGCTGCTACATTGGACTTTCATCGGCTTTTCTTTCTGTGGGAGTGGATACCTGCAATGAGGTGCTTAACCCCTTCAGTACCGTGACACGTTTTCATATCTATTCTACTTGTTATTTGGTGATTTTATACCGCTTCAGTGCGATTGGACAATTCTGTTTACATTAGGAAGCGTGTATGGAGGTCAGAAGATTAACGCACAGTCTTCACTATTTTAATCCCCATGTTATTTGGTGATTTTATACAGCTTCAGAAACTCATGTGGGAATTAAAATAGTGAAGACTTTGCGTTAATCTTCTGACCTCCATAGACGCTTCCTAATGTAAATAAAATTTTCCAATCACTCCAAAAACCCATAATAAAAATGCGTT
>NC_059268.1:18239183-18254183 GCF_017591435.1 Portunus trituberculatus | reverse complement strand
TCTCTCTCTCTCTCTCTCTCTCTCTCTCTCTCTCTCTCTCTCTCTCTTACCTTTAGATACAGTCTTTTATCCTTGTTTCCACTTATATTGTAGTGCTTTATCTTCCTCTTGTCTTTATTATCCATCCGTGACATTAATCCTATCCACATCTTTAGCCTCTCTATTTCACCCTCAGCAGCCACATTCTCACCCTTCTCTGTAGTGTCACGGGTTTTTTTTTTTTTTTTTTTTTCCGGCAAGTATAGCTCTCCTGCCTCTTCCAAAGCCATGACGTATTGACCTCCTGTATTATTCAGTGTGTGTATACGATGGAAGGAGCAGCAAACGTCCTCACCAGAGTTTGCTTATGAACTGGTAAAAAAGCTTCCCTCGCCAAGTGATCAATACTACACCAACATGTTTAAAAATGAACTACAGGCTCGCACAATGTTTCACTTCATTCTATTCAACGCTCCTGATGAGAAACTAGTTGTGTGTTGTAACTTTGCTGCTGCTGCCTCTTTACTCCTCGCATTCCCCCTCCCCGCCCAATAATCAGGCATGGTGTTTGAGAAGTGTTGTGTGCCTCTGTTTGTGTTCCTGCGCTCATAAGTAACTTCGCTGCCGCGTGTATTGCATGAAATGTTACCAGTGTGTTTGGAAATTAAGAAACTGATGAAGAAACAACGCCTCGGTGCAGACAGCAGGTAAAATGTGCCGCGTAATGGATTCTGACAGCACGAATTGGTGAACTGGCTTGTGTATTACCAGCAATAAAAAATCATGTTTTCTCATGGTGGCAAGCTGCTGCCGGGCGGCTCTCTGCCTCTCGCATTCTGTGTTCAGTGGCAGTTTTTATAGTCACGTGGTATTGTTTACAAGATATAGCGTAGAAATCTAAACTAGAAGAATGGGCCAAATTTTGAGTGTAATCAATCAGTGATAGCAATTCTTCCTGAACGTTTGTGTTGAATACCATGCAGCTGCAGGGAAGCAGCTTTCCTTGTGGGGTGGTCACCAAACACTTGTCGATGGTGTGACATGTTATATTCAGCATTCAGTTGTGCCAGCCACAATGGCCCTGCGCTTCAGCATTCCCTGTAGAAGGGAGAAGGAGGAAGGATCAAGAAAGCAAGGTTTGTCCATCGCCAGCCATCTGCCGACCCAAGGCTGAAGCTGCTGCGAGGGCCCACCAATGACCCTGGCACTCATGTGTACTGCTACACAGGCCGTGACCAGACAGAACCAGCACGCGGGAAATAAAAGTGTTGGCGTATGTCAGCTTGCCTTTCCTGAAGAGACAGTATAAGTAATGCAGCACAACAGCCAGTCTTGTTATTCTTTACCTCAGTGCCCACTTTGCCCACAGGATAACAAACACAACTCTGTGTAAAAGAATAAGAAGTTGTTCAAACAGAAACGATATTATGCTGAGAAAGAAAGTAAAGGGGAAAGTTTCCTCCACCGTAATTTTCTTTCCAGGGTAAGGTAGTCAGGGCAAATCCAGAGGCAGAGGAGAAAGTGTGAAGCACGAGAACCATAAAACGCTATGAAAGAAAGTATGAGACGCACCGCCACCCCCGTGACGGAGCTTTGTGGGAAGGAAGGGGCCGCCGAAGGTTGAGTGCGATGCACGGGCGTCGCGCAGATCAGGCGGGTGTTGGTGGGGTGAGGACTGCCCCGAGGAGAACAGTCCCTTTAGGAAGCACATCCTCTTATAGAAATGAAAGACATGTGTTGCATGGAAGATGGAAGATGAGGGCGAGGAAGACGGAGACGAGAGCGAGAAATAAAAAAAGTGTGAGGTAAAAGAGGAAGAGAAGAAAGAAGAGGATGAAGGTGAATGGAAGGAGAACTGCGATCGGTGATGATTGTGTGAGTGTGTGTATGTATGTAGGGTATGAGAGAGAGAGAGAGAGAGAGAGAGAGAGAGAGAGAGAGCGGACCAAAGATGGGGAAGACCCGTGTGGATGGTGGTATACAGCTCAGCCTGCGGTATTAGGCTGTACAAATGGCCTCATCCAGGCATAAAGCACCGGGACAGCGGTCACGGAGACGTCCAGCTGTGCACGCTGTCATGGAGGCTTCCAGTTGACCACCACCGGAGATTAGCGGGCCCGTCTGTGTGTGTGTGTGTGTGTGTGTGTGTGTGTGTGTGTGTGTGTGTGTGTGTGTGTGTGTGTGTGTGTGTGTGTATCTTGTAGTATACTTAGGATATCCGGTCAGTCACGGAACTTATTCCCTCCATTAGCGGGGCTGGTGCGGGCAGGTCTGGCTCGCTGATCCTCAGACTTTTCTCCGGGGCATCCTTTGAGCCGTTTAGGAATTTAAAATCCAAGCATTTCTTCGCCATAAGCTCAAGACAATCTCCAGTTTGTCTAACTTTTATATTAATTTCACATTTCTCACAATATTTTCTCTATTAAGTTTCTGTTCATGGGCGGCGGGGATCGCGGAATCGCTGCCTCAGGCCTGAGGATCGCCGCGGATCCCTGGCTTCAGGTGTCTCACCGAATGGTGATTGCATTGCCGTGCACTGCTGCTGCGGCAAGACTGTGCCATTCCCTCCCAGAGATGAGGGCAAATATGTATACGGCCTCTTAATACTGGAAGGTGTTACTCGAGACCACTTCACCTTCACCCTGACTGCATTGCGTGCTTCTCCAACAAAGGAAAGATCGGAACTCGCCATTTTGTTTCAGTACCAACAAGAAGTGGTGTTTCTTCACTGAAGATTACATTCATTATCAGAGGATAACATTTCTTAACGGAAGGAAATACACGCCCCTGATCCTCGGCCCTGTAGCGCCACCTGGCTTTCTTGCCTTCCTCCCAGTACACTTAACTTTCTTGCGAAAGGAAAATTCAACTTCATATTACGATATTCCAAATAGCATTGTCTAATATCCTTGGCTGCTGATACGCTTTGAATCTTACCGTTGGGAATTTGTGATGTTTTCAATTACTTTGCTTCATGTAATGCGTGAGAACGAATGAAGAAGCGTAAAGCACTTCCCGGTGCCATAAACATCACACCTTCCACGAAACACCAGTAGTTGTTATCGTTATTTGAACATTTTACAAGCACCTTTATCACTTCAAAACCTTAAATCGGCCACACTCGAGGTCGTCACCGTGATGGGCGTCCCTTGCCTGCTGATGTGTGGTGGCAGGCGGTGAGGTGAAGGCCTGGCGGTGGCGTGATGAGGTGAAAGAGGTGCAGAGAACACAGCCGATGAGCCTCCCCTAGACAGTGCCATCGCCTCTTCAAACCAGTGCTAGTGACAGGGCCCAACCTAACGTATTGAGACAAGTGAACCCCGCGAGTCGCCATGCCATGTCTAGATGCCATTCCTGCTTTGAAGTTCCGATTCCCAGAGATAAGAAAAGTAAAAGGCAATTTCTGTGATAGTAATGTGAGAGTGTGTGGCGCCTGTCCACTTTGATTCGGTGCAGTTTCCGGGAAATACGAAAGGAGAACTGCTCGTTATGGCAGCCTCGGCAAGACAAAGGAAATCACGAGAGAGAGAGAGAGAGAGAGAAAGGGAGAGAATTTTCCTCTTCACGTATACACGCACACTAGCACTTCTTCCGGATAAATACACGAGATAAAAATACAAGAATGCACTTAGGGTATTGTTGAGGCCCCGGTGCGGAGGGCAGGCTGGCAGGCAGCTTAGGGAGTGTCAAAGGCTGCAACACTTCAATACGGAACGAGAGAGGAAAAATTCAAGACACAGACACAGATAGACACTCAATGATTTTCACTTGTTTCCTTTCTCGCTAGTGTTTCATTCCTGCATTTTTCTTTTTATCTATTTTTCACTCACTTTGGCTTCGCTGGCTTTGTATTTGTGGCTGATATGGAGGGTAGTAGTAGTAGTAGTAGTAGTAGTAGTAGTGATAATAGTAGTTGCTGTTGTAGTAGTAATAATAATAGTAGTTGCTGTTTTAGTAGTAATAGTAGTAGTAATTGTTGTTGTTGTAGTAGCAATAGTTGTAGTAGTAGTAGTAATAGTAGTAGCAGTAAAAAGAGTAGTAGTAGTAGTAGTAGTAGCATAAAAAAACAGTATTTTTAAACGTTTTACAATTCTCTCCCTCTTCATCTACTCCCTCTCCTCTCCTCTCCTCTCCTCTCCTCTCCTCTCCTCTCCTCTCCCTCTCATCCTTTCCCTCACTCCCTCTATTCATTTACGTCACATTCCACTGATCATCTCATCTCTCAAGTTTTTCACACGTCTTATACAACAGGTGGGTGTGGAGGGTGCGAGTTCCTCCTTGACCTACCATGTGAGCGACTCTGTCAACTTTGCAATAGACGACGCAGGAGTCATCTACACCCTCCGTCAGCTGGACCACGAGAGCACCGGGGGTCACTACACTCTAAAGGTCACAGCAGAGGAGCAGGGTGAGTGTGACGTGCTAGGGTGAGGAATGGATGTGAAGTGGGTAGGGTGAATGTCAAGTACAGTCAGGTGTGAAATGTTTACTGTGTGGGGAGGTGTAAGAGTGAAGTGTGAGTAAGAATGGATAGGGTGAGTGTGGATAGGGAATAGGGTAGTCTGTAATGTTTGTAGGGTGCTTTAGGTAAGGGTGTGGGATGGATAAAATAGATGAGGCGTGAATTATTAATCTCTTTTCTATTCCATATCGCTCACTAATCTCTATATATCCACTTAGCTTTCCCTCGATATCCCTGCATATAATCATCTATTTAACATATACGCTCGTGTGTGTGGCGGCTGCGTGACGGGTGCTCAGGCGACGGGTGGCAGTGGCCCAAACCTGCTGCCAAGGTCAACATCCAAGTGACAGACGCCCCCGAGGCTCCGCACTTCGACTCAGAGCATTACCAGTTCACCGTCTCAGAGTTTGCAAGGACAGGTACGTGTTGGAAGGTACAAGTGAGGTGGTGTTAGTACGTGTGTGTGTGTGTGTGTGTGTGTGTGTGTGTGTGTGTGTGTGTGTGTGTGTGTGCGCGCGCATTTCCCGCAGTCATGGTGGTAATATACACTCCTTGCAGCTCGAAAAGGCTTTAAAAGTGCTAGTCTGGGCTGAGAAATTCGTAAAAAATATAATAATGATAATAATCTTGATAAATGTTCCTCCTTTTCTCATTTCCATATTAAAAGTAAAATGCGGTAAAGAGTAAATTTATTTTTTGGACATCGAGAGAATTTATAACATTACGCTTCTGTCTTAGGCTAAATATCCATTGTGCTTAACCCCTTCAGTACTGGCACACATTTTTACCTTGATTTTTGGGTATGATTAGACGATTTTATTTGCATTAGAAAGGGTCTATGGTCAGAAGAATAATAGCTAGAATCTTTACTATTCTAATCCCAACATATGTTTCTGAATTTGTTTTAAATCACCAAATAGTAACCAGAATGAATATGAAAAGGCATCATGGGACTGAAGGGGTTAATTACTGAAGTTAGACAATGTGTGATGTATATGATCTTTGGTGTGGCATTAAGTTGTTGGTCAGTGAACATTTGTAGCGTGAGGCAGTGTGTGCGTGGGCAGTACTGGTCGACGCTCTATATAGGAGGGGCTTAGGGCTGGCAATCTGGCTGGAAGGGAAACGTTGTGCTGGCTTTGTGGCGCCTACAAGTTAAAACCGAAAAAGAAATGGGGTGGCTTTGCGGAGCGAGAGAAATTATGGACCTGGTTGGAAGTCCCTGGCCATCATCCTCCCCTCCTCCCGCCCTCCACTGCCTTCTGTTGGTTCCAGTACGAGTGAAAAGCTTTTTACGGTAGTCTCTTTTTGTATAATTTCTTTAGAGTTCCCTCACTTTTCATCCCAATTATCCCTGGCGCAGTGAAAAGTCGCTGCCGAGTTTGGGTGCCGACACGTAGAGCGGCACTGGCAACTTGGCGAGGCAGGGAGGCCGACACCACATTTTTTTCTCGCCACCACCAGCCAGGAAAAAAAATGTGTCACTTTAATTCAGTGTTTCCAAACTTTTTTTTTGTACCGTGATCCTGAGTGCTTGTCTTTGTTGGTGTGATGTCCCCGCAGGAATGGAACTTAACCCTTTCAGTATACCATGCCGCGTTTTTCATATTCAGGTTACTATTTGGCGATTTTACACAACTTCAGGAACTTATGAAGCGATTACAATAGTGAAGACTGGCCATTAATCTTTCGACCTCCATAGACCCTTCTTAATGTAAAGAGAATCGACTAATCATACCCAGAAATCATGGTAAATATGTGTCTCAGTATTGACGGGGTTAAACTTAAGAACTTACGTGATGGTTCTTTTTATTCCGTATCATTGTTTATTGATCCAGTTAACAAAAGCAAAACAGTTTCTCGTACTATCACTCGGAGACATGAACAACGCAGGTATTGATCTCCGCCAGTCTTTGTTCCCCTGAATCATTATCCAATTATAACTGTCATATCTTTCCTCCTTTTTACTCACTTATAATTGTTGTTGTTTTTTTTTCCTTTTTTTTAATCTCCAGGTAATACTCATAGCTCATACCACAAAGAACCATTGCTTTGTTATGTTCATGGTGACTTTAACGGATGAGTTCTGTCTTATTCCATTCAGCAGTCATTAAGTGAGGTGTCTTTCCCCCGCCAAGCCTCCACCTGTGTGTCGCTGGCTGGTTGGCTGGCTGGCTGGCTTGCTTGCTTGCTTGCTTGCTTGCTTGCTTGCTTGCTTGCTTGCTTGCTTGCTGGCTGGCTGGCTGGCTGGCTGGCTGGCTGGCTTGCTTGCTTGCTTGCTTGCTTGCTTGGCTGGCTGGCTGGCTGGCTGGCTGGCTGGCTGGCTGGCTTGTTGGCTGTCTGGCTTGCTTGCTTCCTTGCTTGCTTGCTGGCTGACTGGCTGGCTGGCTGGCTGACTGGCTGGCTGGCTGGCTGGCTGGCTGGCTGGCTGGCTGGCTGGCTGGCTGGCTTGCTTGCTTGCTTGCTTGCTGGCTGGCTGGCTGGCTGGCTGGCTGGCGCGGGTGACAGAGAACGCTATTACTGCATTTTAAACAACAAGATCCATCATGATATATAAAATGTGTGTTATGAACTGGCCAGCATTTTACCATCCTTTCTATGTTCATATATTTTCGAAGGAGTGGCAAATTAGCAGGTTTTCATTCTCTCTCTCTCTCTCTCTCTCTCTCTCTCTCTCTCTCTCTCTCTCTCTCTCTCTCTCTCTCTCTCTCTCTCTCTCTCTCTCTCTCTCTCTCTCTCTCTCTCTCTCTCTCTCTCTCTCTCTCTCTCTCTCTCTCTCTCTCTCTCTCTCTCTCTCTCTCTCTCTCTCTCTCTCTCTCTCAATAATAATATCCATCATGATGCATCGAATATGTATGAAAAATTGGCCTCCATTTTCGTATCCTTTCTGTGTTTAATATTTGATGGAAAGCAGGATATTAGCACCTTTTTATATATATATATATATATACTTTGACAGACCTTGTATAGAATTAAAAAGAGAACGGCAAAGCTTAATAGACTGAGGTAAAGGTTGCCAAGTTATCAGTCACCATGCATCAAGACTAGGCAGGATAATACACACGTGGACTCTTACAAAACTCAATATATGATTTGCATTTACGTGTCTAATATGTATTCAAAAATATTCTAGCCAAGAGGGATGCACAGATGAACCCCACGAGACCAGAGTTATTATTACGTATAAGGAACAAAAGCACCATCATTGCGTAAGCCGTGGTACAGTGGAACCATGCGTGCTTTGGGGTCCGAGGGGTCTCCAAGCGCACGGGTTCGAATCCTGTCCACGGTCCGAGTGTAGATTGGGCTACCTCACTCGGGGCAAGTGTTTCCTAGCGGGTGGGCTTTGAGATAGGAGGTACCCCGAAAAAATATCCTCTTTAGTCCATAAATTCCCGTGAAAAGCACATAAGGAAAGCCGTAAGATACCCACGAGCCAACAGACACACACACACACTGGCATATCTACCTGGACTGAATTGCCCCTATCCATAAATTTGAATAATCATCTTTTTAAAGCTCCCTATTGAATCGGCACAAACAACCTGCTTACATTGGCTCTTCCTGTTATTTATCACTATTTGAGAACCAATATACCACTATCCTGCTATCTCCCTTCATGTATTTATCTCTTCAGTAGCAGGACGCGTTTTCATATTCATTCTGGTTACTATTTTGGTGATTATGTACAGCTTCAGAAACATATGTTGGGATTAGAATTGTAAAGACTCAGGCCATTCATTAATCTTTTGACCTCCATAGACCCTTCCTAATGCAAATAAAATCGTCTAATCATACCCAAAAAATCAAGGTTAAAATGCGTCTCTGTATTGAAGGGGGTATAACCGAGGATAACATAACTGAGATTTAGACAGAAAACGATGAAGGACTATTAATAACTCCAGTATTATACCTGGAAACAACATAAAGCGATAAGAAAAGAAATATAAAAAAAAAAGTGAATTGAAAAGAATCATATTTTCTGAGATACTGTAATCCAAAATAGCTCAAGTGATAGGAGGAATATAGAGCTGAATTAAAAAGAAATCATATTTGGGCTAATCACAAGGCAGGAAACGAGTAACGCGGAACAAAAGTGTGGGAATCGTGGTGCAAGTGTGTGGTGGGTGCAAAGAATGACTATTGATCGCACCCCGGCAAAGACCCAGGTGTGTGTGTGTGTGTGTGTGTGTGTGTGTGTGTGTGTGTGTGTGTGTGTGTGTGTGTGTGTGTGTGTGTGTGTGTGTGTGTGTACGCCTGTTCTCAGTTTTCCCATACTCTGAGCATGAATAAGACAAAGAAATATATATATATAAAAAAAAAAAAAACTGGTGTCGCTTTAATATTTCTCCAGTTTTATTAGTTTTCCGTGTTCTGGGAGAAATAATGCCGGTGTTTTCTATATATATAGGTCCTCTTTTTACAGCCTTGGCTTCCCACACAGCAGCAGCGGCAGGAAGCTGATGAAGGCCGCCACTGTTATAGCTGCTGTATTTTCGTTCCTTTCTCCTCCCGCAGGCAGCTATGTGGGCACTGTGAGGGCGAGTGACGATGACGGGGATCTCGACCGCTACTTCCTTCATGGCGTGGAGCTGACAGAGGCGGTGAGTGAGGGATGAACGAGCAGCAAAGAGTGATAGCTGTTTGCTTGATTGATATGTAGTTATTTGGCTTTGCGGTGCATTGTGTTTTTAGATTTTATGTAAAGTCATAAAGCCAGGGCGACTAATCTGAGGCTTTGTTTTGTGGGACCTGAAAAATTAATGGCAGAAGAGCATAGCAAAGGTTTGTTCCTGGCCATTGTTAGATTATATTATTACCGATAACGACTATAACAGTATTAGTCAACAAATTGTAGAGATTGTTTCTTTTACCCTATTTTCCAGTGCTCTCTTTCAATTTTTCTATAAAGGATTAGATAAAAGGTGCATTTCTGGACACTACTGCACTTAACTGTACTGTAAACTCATCACAAACCTCGTAACGGCCAAAAGGTCTGTTGCTGTTTGTCCTTTCTTTGTATTCTGTTTTACTCTCTTACTTTTCATGCGATGTGTACTACAGTTTCAGAGAGAGAGAGAGAGAGAGAGAGTGAGTGAAGGAGAGCCGTATTCAGAAACGCTTCCCTCTTTCACTGCGACTATTTACAAAGGCTACAGAGACGATTAGCCGAGTTCAAAAGAATATTTTTCCTGTTGATAATGTAGAAAATTTATTAACATGCTACTAGAATTTCAGAAACATCCTTAAAAACCCGTGTCGCTTCAATTAGACCCCTTTGAAAATTGTGAAGGTAAAGTGGAAGTGTTTCAGAATATGGGCCTTAGAGAGAGAGAGAGAGAGAGAGAGAGAGAGAGAGAGAGAGAGAGAGAGAGAGAGAGAGAGAGAGAGTGAGTGAGAGAGAAAATCATAACTATTCTTGTAACACTGAATACACACAACACCAGTTTGAAAATAACTCGCTGTGAGAAAAAAAAAAACCATAAAAAGAAGAACCAGCAAACAGAATATAAAGAATTGTAGTTTGTTCATTAATTTCCTTCAATATTTTACTCCCTATCCTGTTTAAAAAGATTACTCTCCACTTTTCTACGAACAATGAACGCGCACAACAACAAAATGCACCTGGAACTCATGGAGGAAAGAAACGACAAGGAGAAAATAGAATACTTACTTTGTTCATCAATTTTCCTCACCAGTTTATTTTTTTTTTTCCTTCAACCTGTTTGGTGCAAATGAACTCAGCCGTGCCAAGTACTACGAGGAATATTTTTACGAGGAAGTGTTGAAGCAAGACAGAGAGAAAAAAGAGGGAGAGAGACGCGCACACACACACACACACACACACACACACACACAGAGTAATGAGGACTTTCGTATAAAAAAAGACGAAGATAAATGACTAGCAGGGAGTGAGAAGTGGCAAACAAACATACTTAGCGAGGGAGATCCTTTGTTTTCCCTTCGATCATTAGTATATCAAAATAAACCCGCCGGGAGACTAATGCTTAAAGTTTTGCAGTGTGTGTGCGTGTGTGTGTGTGTGTGTGTGTCTCTCTCTCTCTCTCTCTCTCTCTCTCTCTCTCTCTCTCTCTCTCTCTCTCTCTCTCTCTCTCTCTCTCTCTCTCTCTTCTCCAATACACACGAATGAATTTTGAACACGATTTCATTGAGTGCACCATGAACTATAGATGGACTTTCAACAATTAGAATATAAATATTAGACAAAGCTTTTACTTCTCTCTCTCTCTCTCTCTCTCTCTCTCTCTCGGTAGCAGTTCTCCATCGACGTTGAATCTGGTGTGATCACTCTGAACGAAGGTCCGGACGGGACTCGGTGGGAATTTCACCTTCAGGCAGGAGCTTCGGATCGCCAGGGACACGTCGCTCTTGTTCCCGTCAGCGTCTATGTTCTCAGTGAGTCCTTCCCTCCGTTTCTTCATGTTCCTTTCCTCGTGATGTATGCTGAGATGGCTGGCGGTCGTGGTGGTGGTGGTGGTGGTGGTGGTGGTGGTTATTATGATTTTCTTTTAGTTTCGATGACTTTTATTGCTCAGTATTTGTGTTTGTGTTGTGTGTTCGTGTTTGGTTGGTTTTTATTCCCGTTTTTTTTTTTTTTTTATGGTTGTGTGTTTTGGGTTTGCGAGATTTGTTTGGTTTCGTGTGTTTTTGTTTTTCATTATTTATTTGGTCTCTCTCTCTCTCTCTCTCTCTCTCTCTCTCTCTCTCTCTCTCTCTCTCTCTCTCTCTCTCTCTCTCTCTCTCTCTCTCTCTCTCTCTCTCTCTCTCTCTCTCTCTCTCTCTCTCATCTCTCACACCTTTTTATTTACATTTTTACTTCATTACTAGTCGTGTGTGTGTGTGTGTGTGTGACAATATAAAGCTGCTGAAATCACTGCTATTGTCACTAACCTACATCTTCCTTTTCTCCCAAATTCACACAGCCAGCAACCCGTCTTATGGTACGTGGCTTATATTGATAATTACGTCTCTTTTATTGTATTTAAAATGATGATGTAGTGCAATATATCACGTATTAAATATTATCCCTCCCACCCATTCCTTCCCTCATAAAACTGGACTGAGCTTTAGTCATTGCCAGTTTGAGAGAGATAAAAATGACAGACTGCTGTGTAATGTGTTGTAAGAGACGTTAATAGTGTTTCATTTTTCTGACTGGCATTAGAATTTGGACACTTCCTCATTTCCTTTTTTAATGCAAGATTGGACGGTAGTATAGGCTAACAAAAAAAGGAAGGAAAGTAGAAAAATAGATGCTAGTTCTTCAAGGTATAGCCAAATTATAAGTATCTTGAAACGTGTACTTAAATGGGACTGAATAGTGAACGGTAGGAATATTGCAGCAGTGAAGGTTGTTCTTTCTTTTTTTTTTTTTTTATACAAGACGCAAGCCGGCCAGGGACAACAGAAAAACGAAAGGAAAAAGGCTTACTTGATTCCCAGTCCCCTCAAAGAATAATAGTTATCTAAAGTCTGGGATAATTGTCTTGAAACCAAAAAGGCCTACTTGATTGTCAGTTCCCTTAAAGAATAAAACTTACCTAAAATCTTGAATAAATGTCTTGAAACCTCTCTCTTAATGAATTCAAGTCGTAGGAAGATGGAAATACAGAAGCAGGCAGAGAGTTCCAGAGTTTACCAGAGAAAGGTATGAATGTTTGAAGGATGGTGATAGTAATGGTGAGAATAGTGATGATGACTGGCATGTTCATAGTAAGGATGATAATGATGAAAATTATACTAGGAAATCTTTTTGGCTGGTTCCTTTACTTTCTTATAGTGTTTTGTGTCTTGTTTCTTCTTAACGATGTCTATTAATCCATTTTTATATTCTCTTAATGCAGGACACCTCGTCTCCGTGGACCAAGGTGAGTGTGTGTGTGTGTGTGTGTGTGTGTGTGTGTGTGTGTGTGTGTGTGTGTGTGTGTGTGTGTGTGTGTGTTTTGTTTGTCGTAGTTTATATCGACATTGAGTTTAACCTTGTGTGTGTGTGTGTGTGTGTGTGTGTGTGTGTGTGTGTGTGTGTGTGTGTGTGTGTGTGTGTGTGTGTGTGTGTGTCCATTGAAGTTTGTATTGATATTGCATTTAGTAGTTATTTCTGTTTCCAAACATTTTTCGGGGATAGTTTTTAATCAGAGTGCGTTTTTATGTTGCAATTTTTCTAGTGGTCCTTTTATTCATTATTTTTGTAATGGAGCGACGCATTTGTTTAAGGGAGAAGTATGAATTTGTCATGTTCTTAATCCGCATTGTGAAGCTGTGGTTAATAAACAACAACAACAATAATAATAATAATAATAATAATAATAATAATAATAATAATAATAATAATAATAATAATACTGCTGCTATTGTATGTGTGTGTATGTTTTATCTATGTACGACCGTGTGTTCATGGTTCAGTTACTCTTGGCATAATGTTATTCAAATGATAATCCTCAGCACCACCTCAACCATTGAACGTTAAGCGCCCGGCTAGCTCAGTCGGTAGAGCACGAGACTCTTAATCTCGGGGTCGTGGGTTCGAGCCCCACGTTGGGCGACATTATTTTCCTTTAATATTATGTTACTACTGGTGAAGGGAAGGGAATTGTGGGTGGGGAGGAGACTTCATCTTTACTATCATACGGCAGCATTATTTTCCTTTGATATTATGCTACTACTGCTGAAGGGAAGGGAATTGTGGGTGGGGAGGATTCTTCGACCTTTACTATCATACGTCTCTTCCTTCAGAGTTAGAGCCTTATTAAAAACTGCTTGATCTTTCACCACGACTGTTTTCCAATGTCATAAAGATGATTAGCCGGGTTCTCAAGAGTGTATCCTCTATTCATGATGTAGAAATCTAATTGAGCTGTCACTAGAACTAAAAACACCCTTAAAAATCCGTGCCACTTTAACGAGAACTTCAGGAAGTGGAGTGGCGGGCAAAAGGGGTTCAGAATACACTCCTTAGACAGCATACTTTATCACGGCTCCATAAATACCAACAAGTTTACTGGTGCTGGTGTTTGTTCTTGCATGTTTTATTCCTTTGGCGTCAAGGCTCGCAACGCTCTCCACTGAATATATCTGAAGAGCAACGAGGCAAACCACTTGTGATCTAAACGAGGATGGATTTATGAAGGCCATTGCGAGTCATCACCAATCACTCACCATCCATTAGTCTGTCCGGCACCTCATAACATTTCTCCGCTTCCTTTCCCGTCTTCCTCTGCTTCCCTTCGCTTATTTCTCTTTTTGTGTTTCACCAGACGATCCCTCCAATCCTTCCTCTTCCTGTAATATTCCATGTATCCTTATTTTAATCCTAATCTTAGCTCCATTCTGGTCCTATTCATCATTGCATTTCATTACTGATACTCTCCGCCATATCGTGAGCGGCACAGAGACACGAGGCGCTGACACGCAAAACAAGGCTGAGTAATATAAAGCGCCGTTCTTTTGCTTGAAATACTGAGAATGCCTTATAAGCTAATTGTTTCTTTTTTTTTTTTTTTTTTTTATTAACGTTACTTACCGTCTGTTTCTCATGGCATGTGTTTTGTTTTCTGCGGACATCTCCTCCTCCTCCTCCTCCTCCTCCTCCTCCTCCTCCTCCTCCTCCTCCTCCTCCTCCTCCTCCAGGCAACCAGCAAGTCTCTGTATTATTTAGCAAGCTCTTGGAGGGGAGAGTCTCAACCACAGGTGTCACTAATGAAAGGTGTTGAATATTTAAAAGATAATTTCCTGGAGTGTCTTCTTATTTCCTACGGCAATTACCGCGTGCATTCTTGAGTTCCTTGACACAGTTAAAGTTTACCCTGACAATTATTAATGACGGTGAAGGGGAGGAGGGGAAAAAATAAGGGCTTATGTCACTCCTGAGGAAGAAGAGAGGAGACGTGACAAGCGTGCAGTAGACAGCCCTTCCTTGTTCCACCACACAGTCAACACAGAAGCTAGGGTCCACTTATATCTGGCAATTATATTTTACACTTTCATCTCACACTTATACCTTGCACTTGTACTTCGCATCCTTGTATTTCACACCATACAGTTTACAGCTTCACAAAGGAAGGTTGAAGTGAAGAGCTTAAAATTTGAAGCCGCGTACGTACATATACACCTGCCCTTGCTTATACTTCCCAGAGAGCTGTGCTCGTATGTAGCACCAGCCTGTCTGTGTGTCAGTACATCGTGCAGTGTTGGGAAGCCTCTTAGCTCCTCAGGGCATCAGGTTTGTTGGCGACAGGGAAAGGCAGGGAGGGTGATGGAGAGCCAGGGTTCCGTGCCGTGTCAGCTGCAGGGCGCTTGGCGTGATCCGTGGCGGCAATCCATTACTGCGTTAAAAGCGGGGACGACTCGTACAGTGCGGCAATGCCCTGATCCGCGCCAGGTCGTCGGTGACACTTTGATGGAAGCTCTTAATGCCTTTAAATAGTTGATAATTCGCTGAGTATAGGATTATGATATTCAATGCCGGAAATATCGGTTAATTCGTGTTATTGAATTTGTGTTTATAACTTTGTCACTTGTCAGTTGCCAGTGGAGTA